>NC_090930.1:1276449296-1276752326 GCF_040938575.1 Ambystoma mexicanum | reverse complement strand
TTAATACAGACACCCATGAGAGCAGTCAACCTCTTAAAGGAAGTCAAGAACCACTTGGATAGCCACACAATGTAAATTACACAGAATTAGCAATGAGTGAAGTAGAAAACACCACGTGTCAGTATGAGGAATCCGAAGAAAACTTTGCTCTACTGAAATTACAACTGAATGATGAACAGCGTAGCATTTTCCTGGAAGTAAATAAAGTAATTGAAGGTGTACAGCACGAAACTAAAACTTGTACTTGTCAAAACTATACACCTGTACTCCTGTATGTAAGTGGTAAAGCTGGTTAAAGCAAAACATTATTTTTTAAAAATTTGTTTATTGGTTTAATAACATGAGGTAAACAAAGAGTAAAACAAACATCATTGGTGATTGATCTAGCATATCAAGAAAACAACCCAAAACCCCACCCCAATCCCCCCCAAGACCACGGTTAGTTCACTGTTCCTCTCTAGTCCGTGCCCGTATCCGGGCAATGCTCTCCACTCCGCTCCGTATCATCCACCTCAGGGTGGAGCAAGGGCACCGTCAGGGCCATCCAACGGTGTAGTTCCTCGCTGGAATCTAGTCTTTGCACATGGATAGCCGTTTCCCATGCCGCGGTTTCAGCTATGATCCACTTCGTAAAGTCTCCCCACCATAGGGGCATGTGTGGACCTCTGGGACTTTTCCACCCAATGGCAATGCGTCTTTTGGCTGTAATGTATATAAGGTCAGTGAGCTTGGATAGGGGTTTGTTCTTCCTGTTTCGCCTATATCTGCCCAGGATGCAGGCCGTAGGCTCGTCCACCTCTACTACGATGTCTGCGCCAGCCACTCTGTCCTTCACCTGTGACCAGAACTCCCTGATTACTGGGCAGCCCCAGAACATGTGAGTCATTCCCACCCTGGGTTCACTGGATTTGGGGCATGATTGGGTTCCAGCACCTGTGAATCTTGATGTGGCTTCAGGTGTGAGGTACACTCTATTGGTGATGTACAGTTGAATAAACTGCAAGTGGGCGTTCCTGGAAACCTTCTTATGGTAGTGGGTTATATCACCCCGATCTTTGTCTTCAAAAACAAGGCCCAGTTCAGTTTCCCATTTACTCCTGCATTTGAGGTCTCCCCTGGTCGTACCCCACAACAGGGCCTCGACGATTCGTGAGGTTTTATGGCCCCCCTCAGCGGAGTTCAGTATCATTTCGATGCATTAATTCTCCTCAGTCAGGTCGGCAGCGACCGGCCATCTCCTGCACAAGGCCTGTACGACCACCCTGTGCAACAGGAACTGTCCTGCCGGGAGGCCCATGGTCTCACAGAGTTCCGAAAAAGTTAGGATTTCCTGTTCTTGAATCAAGTCCCCAAGCGTGGCCACCCCGAGGGGCTCCCATTGTGTGCGTGTTTTGAACTTGCCCCCAAGAATGATTAACCATAAGTGCAGCGATAGGGATCTGTGGGGAGAACGGGTCGTCCGACCCAACCAGTTTGCAGGCCCTTTTCCAAAGCCGGAACCTGAGCTTGGCGAGGTAAGGGCAGTGTCTCGTAGCACCCTCCCCAGCCCACAGTATGTCTCTGAGTAACAACCGGGGAAGGGCCGGTTGGAGGAGGCGAGTGTCCGTCGTGCTCTCATCGGCCATCCTTTGCGTGACATGTCTCAGCTGGCTGGCGAGGAAGTACAGCTCAAAGTTGGGGATCTTAAGTCTGCCCCTTTTGTATGGTCTTTGGAGAGTTTCCAACGCCACCCTGTGCCTACCTCCCTGCCAGAGGAAGCCCCTACAGAGTTTGTTGAGTTCTTTGAAGAATGAGGGGGGATGGGGAAGGGGACGTTGGTGAAGTTATGTAGTAGGTGGGGAAGGGCGACCATTTTAAGGAGACCAGCCCTCCCGGCCATCGAAAGCAGGAGCCGGCCCCAGAACTGCATGGATTTCATGAGAGAGTCTTTGGCCCTTACGGTATTAAGGATGTGTTCCGTGCCTGGGTTGCGGTGTATGCAGGTATTTGAAAGATGTTGCCTGCCATTGCAGATCTAGAGGGGCGAGGGATCTGTATTCATCGGTGTAAAGTGCTGCGAGGGGGTAAAGGCAAGATTTGCTCCTATTAATCTGGATTCCGGTGAGCTTGTGGAAGCAGTCCAGGGTTTCCAGGATATAGGGAAGGAGGTGCTCAGGGTCTTGTAGGTACAATAGGGTGTCGTCAGCGTACATAGAGATGAGGTGGGTCACCCCGTCTTTCTTAATGCCACCCTCCCCATATTCCTGTCTCAGATAGGCCGCCACCGGTTCAGCGGCAAGTATGTATAACATGGGGGACAGAGGGCACCCCTGGCGGGTGCCCCTGTGTAGGGACCATTTAGCGGAATAGGTTTTGTTGGTGCGTACTCTCGCAGAGGGGCTGGCATAAACTAGCTGGGTCCACTTTAGGAATACAGGGCCTATTCCCATTTTGGCCATGGTGGCATACAGCCAGACCCACCTCACAGAATCAAAAGCTTTGGTGGCGTCAAGTGATGCCACTGCAAGTTTCTGCAGCCTTCCCTCAGTGCTATAGATGATATGATGTAACCTGTGCAGTTTCTCGGTGATGCAGCGCCCCGGGATGTATCCCGGGACGTATCCCGTTTGGTCTTGATGGATCAACAGAGGGATAACTCTGCACAGTCTATTCGCAAGCAGGGCAGTAAGGATCTTACAGTCAACATTAACCATAGAGAGGGGCCTGTATGAACCACAATCTGCCCCGTCCCTGCCCGGTTTAAGAAGGGGTATAATCACCGCCTCATTCATGGAGTCTGGGAGGGTACCACACTCAAAGTCCTCATTAAAGACCTGGGCCAATATTGGGGCAAGTGTTTCCTCATAGGTCTTGAAAAATTTCCCCGGGAGCCCATCTGAACCCGGGGTTTTCCCAGCTGGTAGCGATCTAATTACCACGCTGACCTCGTCGGGGGTGACAGTCTCATCAAGGGTCTCAGCCAATTGCGAGTCTAATTTAGGTAGGTCGATGACGTCAAGGGCTTCTTCGATCCTGGTGTCAGAGGGGGGCGGGGCTTTGTAGTACAGGTTACGGTAGAAGTCGGTAAAGACCAAATTGATTTCTTGTTGGGTATGTACGGCCGTGCAGTCAGGGGTGAGTATGTGGCAGATGGGTGGCCTGGGGGTCTCCCTTTTTTAGAGCCAAGCTAAGAGTTTCCCGTGCTTCCCAGAGCATGGATTCTCTCTGTGTGTTTGGCGTAACTGAGTTTACCGAGGGATTCCCAATGAGTTAGGCAGGTTTGTCTAAGTTCGGCCATTTTTTGTAAGTGTCAGGGGATGGTTCAGCCCTGCCTTCGAGCGTACTCAGGTCCCTTTCTGCACGTTCAAGCGAGGATGTAATGGACCTCTGAGCTCCCCCAACGGCTGCAATCATCTCGCCCCTCATGACCACCTTATATGCTTCCCAAGTCGTGCTCAAGTATCTAACGCTATGCAGATTATTTTGCCAATATTCCTCAGTGCTATCTTTTATGCATTCCTTGAATGCAGAGTCAAGTAGGGCCTCAGCCCTCAGCTTCCATGTGGGTATAGGGGGTGTGGGCGGGAACACCTCCCAGGTTACCAGAAGGGGAGAGTGATCCAACAGCACCCTAGGCAGGTAGCGCGCATCAACAAATATGGACTGTTGTGTTAGGCTGAGAAAGATGTAGTCCAGCCTGGTGTGTACGGCGTGAGGTGGGGAGTAGAAGGAATACTCACGTTGCTCAGGTTGCTGGACCCTCCATAGGTCACTGAGTTGCAACTGTTGGATTAGTTTGGAAAGTATTTTGGCTGGAGGGGAGGTTCGATCGTGTTTGTTATCAGATCTGTCAAGTAGAGGGTCAAGGGTACAGTTGTGGTCACCCCCCCATATCATAATTCTGTCAACATACGGGCTGAGTCGCGTGTTAAGGGAATGGAAGAAGGCAGTCACGTCATGGTTGGGTTTGTAAGTACTGACCAGGCATACTCTTTGCCCTCGATGGAGCCGCACACCACCACCATCCTACCTTCATTGTCTGTTTTAGTGCTAGTGAGTTTGAAAGGAACAGTAGGGGCAATCCAAATCAGAACCCCTCTGGCGTAGGAGGAGTAAGTCGAACCTATTAGGGTACCACGCCAAGTTTTTGCCAGGGCTTCCAGTTTCTTGGGAGTTAAGTGAGTTTCTTGCAGCATGGCGATTCCGACCTTGCATCTTTTCAGGTAGGTTTGGACACGCCGTTGTTTAACAAAGCTTTTCAGGCCCCTGACGTTCCAAATAACAACCCTTATTGTGTCAGCCATAGGTGTAGTGTGGTTTATTGTGTGTAACGGGTGGGTCTCGGGATCTAGGAGGTGCTACGTTGCATGTGAATTGTTCCCGTGGTCTCGATATGTCCCAGTATATGTTCCCAACTTGTGCAAAAACTCCCCTATTCCCACCCTCCCAACTTAACTGTAAAAACTCCAAATATAGAACTAGCCCAGCGAGGTTACCCTCGTTATGACTGCCCCGTTTCTGCTCTTTTGGACCGTGCATTGGTCTCCAGTTGCCCTACGGGCATGTATATATACCCAAAAAAAAAAGGAACAATCAGGGGGTGGAGTGGACTTGGACTCCGGGTCTCCGCAAGGAGGATCCAATCAGCTGTGTAGCAGTTCAAACAAGTATAATTCCCCCCAAGATGACAGGAGGATCGTTATCTCGGTCTCTGTTTCCTTTCCTCAATATCAGGGATCTGTAATCCGTCCATCCAGTCCCTGGCCTGGGCCGGAGTGTCGAACAAGTGCGCCTTGTTGTTATGCAGTACTTTAAGCCTAGAAGGATACAGGAGCATATAACGCAGCCCGGCGGCTTTCAATCTGGCCTTGGTGTGTATGAACTGCGCTCTGTTCATTTGGACCTGAAAGGTGTAATCAGAGTATATGGCGATTTTAGCAGAGTCCCGTTGGATTTGGCCGCCAGCTCGGGAAAAGGCCAGAATAACTTCACGATCCCTGTAGTTGAGAACTTTCGCTATCACCGGCCTGGGTCGGGCCCCCGGCGGTGGTTTCTTAGCCAGGGATCTGTGGGCCCTCTCGATGGTGAAGCCCTGGGAGAGTTTGCCAGCTCCCACCTCTTGTAGCAGGAGGTTCTCTATGTAGTTAGTGGGGTCGGAGCCTTCGGAACCCTCTGGCAGTCCGAGGAGACTATATTGTTCCGGCGAGCCCTGATTTCTGCCTCCTCGGTTCTGTCCTCCAAGTTCTTGACCCTTTGCTGAAGCTCATCGACATCTCGAAGAAGGTGAGTTTTGGATTCAGTGTTTTCCCGGACTTGTGTTTCAAGTGCCTCAGTCCTGCCGGCATCTATTTTGTTTTCCATCATTGCCTGGAAAAGCTTGATAGCTTCGAGTATCTGGGTGTTACTAGGCTCCGAAGCCGCGACTGCCGTGGGGTTAGACTGAGTGTCCGAGGCCACTTTGTGTCAGAATCCAGGGATTTGCAGACTGTGAAGGTTTCCATCGTGGTCTGGCGCTGCTGCTTGGGCCTGCCGCTCCAGCCGGACATGTCGTCAACACAGGGCCTTCCCGCACCGAGAATGCCGGGGGTGCAATCGAGAGGCAGCTAGCAGCAGGGGAGCCTCTCGTTCCCGCCGCAGGGCCGACAGGGCGATGATAAGAGGCTGCGGGGTAGCAGGCCAATTTCAGGAAACAAAAGGTATCTCAGTTCAAGCAGGCGCGAACGGCCCCCCTTGCCGTCGGCTGTGAAGTGGTGGGTACCCTAGGAGTGAGCCTCACGGTCGGTCCGCCGGAGCATCAGTCTGCAGGCAGGGGCCAGGTGTTTTCGCCCACAACTCCCCCCGATGAAGGTTCAGCAGGCAGGGGGGAAGGAAGACAGCCGGGGTCTCAACGCCTCGGGGAGGCGAGCCCAAATTCTTGCATTGCCACCAGCGGCAAAGTCAGGTGCAGGGGGTAGAATAATGCGTGGCCCCATGCCCCTCGCACCTTGCCGCCAATGTAGGTGTCCTCCACCGCGCCCGCTTACCTCTGTGGTACCGGTCGGCCACCGGTCACGCCGGGGGCCCTCGCGACCATCCAGGGCACACCTCAGCTCAGTCACGCGCCGCGGGAAGGGCGCGGTCCGGCAGGGGTGTCTGGGTCGGTCCTCTCGATCGATGAGTGTAGCTGCTCAGTCCCCTCCTCCGGGTCCGTCGCAAGTCGGCAGCTCAGGATCTTCTTCTCCCACTGGCGGGCAGCGTCGCCAGTGGTGACAGTGCGCTCTGGCCTTTCGAGGGATCAGGGCGTGGGAGCCGCCATTTTGAATCCGCTCGGTGACCCTCTTCGCACGCCGGATAGAGGTGTTAGCCATCTCTTCTTCGCTTGGGAGACGGTGCAAAAGTTGCCGAGGAGGTTCTGTGGCGGATGTTGCAACTTGTAGGGTTCCGGAGCACTTTAAAGTCACTTAAAACAGCTTATCATGGCACATCAGCACGGAGCTCTCAGGAGACACGTCCGCTCTACATGACGGTTAGCCACGCCCCCTCAAGCAAAACATTCTTAATAAAAATCATCAGCAAGTTCCTCCAACTATTGACAAACAACAACCTTTCAGCTATTGTAACTGCCCCCACAGGTTTAGCTGCCTACAGCATAGGTGGTGTTACAGTACACAGATTCTACTCCTTCCAGTAGAACACCAAAACAAATTAACTACTACAAAATTTCAGCAGAAGCTGCTATCAAGCTATGCAGAATTTTGAAACAAATGGAAATGCTCCTAATAGATGAGGTGAGCATGGTCTCCAACCAAAAGTTGGCTTTCATTCACGTCAGATTTCAAGAGGTCCTTAAAACGGACTATGAAGAAATCTTTGGAGGAAAACACGTTATTGTTTTTGGAGATCTTCTCCAATTTTCACCAGTGAAATGTGAACGCATTTTATAAACCTTAGGATACAAACTGTGCTGTAACACACTTGGCAGCATAGGAAATGTAAATCTCTGGCAACATTCCCAATACAGAGAACTAACTGAAAACATGCATCAGTCTGCAGACCTCACCTATGCTAACATTTTGAAAAGCATTCGGATTGGTGTGCTTTCTAAGGAAGCACAGTGTATCCTAAATAGCAGACTCATCCAAGAGCTATACGTGCATAACACATCTGCTACTGATGTCATGGAACAATTAGCACACAAGAATGTAAAATGTATGTCCTTAATGCCAACCATAGCAAGCTGTGCAAAATTCAATGAAACAATGTTGAAAAATGAAATGCAACCAATACTGCAAATTTACTCCACAGACAAACTGGACATGCACGTTATGACAGTGCCTATGTGTCAACAAGCCACATCACGACTAAATAGCTTAGAAAACTTGGTTCCATGTGTTATAATCGGGCAAAAATGGAAGTGGACACAAAATATCACAGCAAAAAGGCTGTTGTTTTGATGCTGCAATCCATGTAAAGTATGCAGCGGACACCCCAGCAACACCCGGACCCATTATACCATTTAAGGGGAGCGGGGGACACCACCACAACCCCCACCCCCCCTTGAATGGTGTAATGGGGTACACTTTTAATGGGTCAAACCACCGTATTTTTGCTGCAATTTTTTGTACTGCCGACATTTCTGCCACAATTTTATCACTGCATACCAAAAACACTATCTCCAACAGAACTGGTTTGGACAAAATGTTAAAATTGTGTTTAAACTGTAGAGCAATGCTAAAGCGTAACCTTGACGTGGAACAAGGTTTAGTTATTGGAGCACTTGGTACAGTTGTTGGCTTTCAGACATACCCACATGACAACAGCGTTCAGTTTGTCAACATCCACTTTGACAAACTTTCAGAAGTTAAAATGATAGGATGCTGAACAGCCTGATTCCTTCTTTTCAGAGACATGTGTGGATGCAGAGAACAGTTTTCTCTGTCTCTTGCATATGCAGTCACTACTTATAAAATGGAAGGCTTAACCCTAGATCAAGCATTGATTGACATTGGCAGCACAGTCTTTAAAGAAAACATGAGTTACATAGCACTGTCACACCTAGGTACACTTGAAGGACTATTTCTAGTCAATGTTGATGCAAGCTAAGTCAAGGCTGACATTCCTTGCATCGTAGAGTACAACAGACTATGTGCACTCTACACAACCCATCTCAAAATGTACCCTGTTCCTCAAAAAGGCAAACTATGTAAAAGAAAAGTAGTGCAAACACAATTTATATGTGATCTCCCAACAGTACCACCAAAGAAATTAAAAGCAGCTGCTACTCCATCAATTACCTCAACCACAGAAGAATGTACTGAAAAGGCAAATGCATACCCAACTGCACAAATAAAGAGAAGTACCTCTTCAGAAAAAGCAAGTGGACATCCATCAAATGACTCAGATACAGAACTGTCTGGTCCATTCAAAATTTCCAACATAACTAGTGTATATTGCTATGCAAATGTAGCAATCAAATTCTTCTATTTCAGTTGCCACCAATTGTAGAAAATATTTACGTAAATGGCACAGACCAGTTGTGTTTGCAAACATTCCTGACAACAATTACAGTGTCTAAGGAATAAGGCAGGAATTGGACTACTGCACGGGAATGGTAAAATTCATTATAAACACAGGAAGATCCACAAGAATTTCTGATGTACTTAGTGCAAGTACTGGAAAGCAAAAACATACCTATAAATGAAATCTGGAAGATTTAATTAATGTGGAAACATTCATGCACTCTCTACAGCCATGTGGCACAGGAACAGGTCCTTAATGAGCGATTTGTGCATATATCTACATCTAACTGTGAATTCATTCCATTTCAGCAGCTAAAATGCAAATCATGGGATATTTTGTACTACGTGCAATTCAGACAATCGTTTCACCTTACAGATACAGTCACCTCGCCAATACGTAATAGTAATGCTTTTACAATACAATGCAGATGGTACCAAAAACAACTGCAAGCTTGCTAGCTTCACACACAGGCAAGTATCACTTGGCAAGAAAACCTCCACAACAGAAGGCATAAACTACCACGTGTGCCACAAACACTGCAGGTCACTATACTGCATACATTAAAAAGAAATGTGGGTGGTTTTAATGCAATGATACTTCCATTACTCTGAAGCAGAGATTAGCAGCAAATCTTGTAAATGTCTAAATAATATTCTTGATACCAAAATGTACTCACTGATCTACAAAAGTAGCACAGCATACTGCCCAATAGCCACCAACAGATATGTAACTGCAAACAAAAAATAACCCTCTGCCCTGTGAAATGGGAACAATTTAGCATAGACCAACTGCCCAATGAGTACATCAGTTGCGCTGCTATACAGTTTTCTCCCCAATGACCCAATAATTATAGTCACAGAAACAACAACTGTGGAAAAAACACACTAATATTGTTTCACCCACAGTACTTAAAAAGAAAAGTACTGCGTTTGAGGGTCTACAAACTGTCCTCAATTACCTGTAAAATGACCAAATGTTAGAATAAGCCAACAGTTGTCAAACAATGCCCATACCACTGCAATAAATATGCAACTGCATGTAACTACACCCATAATACTGCAAGGGCACTTGTCAATAGTGGAAAATGGAAATCCGCCAGCAAGAATGAAAGTGCTTGAAAACACCCCCTGCAAAACCTTGAAACTGGAAACAGTTAGAATACGCAACTAGTATCTAACTGCAACACTACACAATTTAAAATCCACCAGCAAAAATTCAAGTTCTTCTGAGGAAACCCTTCAATACTTATTAAGTATCAAAAACCATAATATACCAACTGGTATCTCACTACACCCACAGTACTACAATGTTACTTCCAGGAGGCAAACTGCTAAAATCGACCTTGAGCAATCAAAGTGCTACAAAACATACCCTTAACAACTTTCAAACTACCAACAGTTAGAATACACCAACAAGTAACTAACTGCCCCCACAATACTGCAATGTTAGCTTGCAATTGTACAGTACTTAGAAAACACCAACAGCAATCAAACAGCATGAATGGATACTATTAAAAAGAGGAAACAGATAAACAGTTAGAATACACCAACTGAAATCTAACTGCAACCATAGTACTACCACTTCCAAAAAAGCCAAACACATACACCATTTCAATTCCTCCTACTGCAACAATGTTTGTAACAGCAAGACCACAAAGATGTGAACCTTAAATGTCACATAACATCAAATGAATGTAGAACATTTTTTTAGCCTGTTTTTGGGCACTGAAATATCTAGGCCAGGTGGTTTTGTTCACTGACTGTCAGAATATTAAAATTCAAAAGGTACTGTCTATCTAGATGTTACCTTACCACATGTTTTTAAAGTACTATCCTTAGGGTTTGGTCTCAGTTCATGATGCATGCACATGGGGCAATAGGCAGACCTCAAACACACAATTCCTTTGTATACATGAACATAAACTTTAATGTTATTAGCATTGTCTGATGATGTTGTTTCGTTCTTCCTTATTTAGTTTCGCTGTATGTGCCTCTGATTTGTATGCATTGTGGGTCTTCATATGTATTGTTTGTACTAGCACAAGTGTGTAATAAGTCTTGAATTGTTAGCTAGTTATTACATGTTTAACATTACACAATCACCCCTTGCATCTTGTTACCAACATTATAAACACAACCCTTTGTAATGACTTGTCACCAAAATGAATTGCACATGTGATGTCATCAGTGATGTCATCGATAACATTTGTGATGTCATCTTTGATGTCCTGGGTGTTAGTCTAGGCAGTGCATGGTGATGGCGTGAGTTATGGTTGCTTAGCTTACCATCACTGCCAAATTTCTTAGGTTTTTCGGTTTTACCTGTAAGCATAACGTCCCTTTAACCATGTTTTTCATTGAGTATATATATATATATATATATATATATATATATATATATATATATATATATATTACATGGACGCGGTAGCGTCCATGTAGTTATGGTTAAGTTGGTGATTCCATAGGAAGAGCATTTTTTGGGTGGCTTATAACTTCGCTCCCTCTGGACGAATCCTCACCAAACTTTGCAAAAACAGTATATGGCCCACTCTGAATCTTTTTGCAAAGGTTGGTGAGGATTCGTCCAGGGGGGAAAAAGTTATAGGGGGGGTCCCAAAACTTGTGTTTTTCCTATAGACATAATGGGAAAAAACTTTGCGCACGGCCAAAGGCCAAACCGCTGGACGGATTTACACCAAATTTGCGGCAGGAGCAGGGGCTTGGTCCCGAAAGCGTGCGTCTGCAAATTTGGTGTAAATCCGTCCAGTAGTTTTTTATAAAATGACCAAAACGTAAGGCAAAAAAATTAGTGATATCTGTGTTCGCTTCGCGGACGGACTTCCCTGTTTGCTCCGCGGACAGCACCCCGATTGGCCATGGCCTTGCGTCATGTCCGCGGACATGCGACGTGTTCGCTGATTGGATGGCGAGGGGCGTGGAGCGCGTCAGATTTTCTGTGGCGCCCGCCATCTTGCATTCGTGGACGACCGCGAACAGCGCGGTGAAACGTGGATAAAACATTGTATTTAGTGCCGTGTGTTGGTGTGTAAGAGTGTTTGGGGAGGGTGGGGGAGTATGAGATAGGTTCAATGTTTTGTTTTTTTATGTGCTAGATGTTTTTGTTGTGTTTGATTTGTCCGCGGAGAACACGGCTGTTCTGACATTTTGTAAATAAACTAAATGGTGGGGTGTTTAGAGGACGGAGTATGTGTCATTTTTGTTCGCAAGGAAGGTAAAAATGAGCTATCAACACTCGTGGTGTACTTAATTGTTCGTAAATACACAAACTGGGGGTGTCCTCAGGACGCTGTCCGTATTGTAATCTGTCTGGTTGAATGTGTTCTAAGAAAACTTGCGGTGTCCCGAAATGGTTGCAATTACACAAAATGGGGGTGTTCTGAGAACGTTGTTTGTATTGTTCGTTGTCAGGGTGAAAGTGTTTTAAGACCACTCCTTTTGTCCGCTAATAGTACAATTTCCTATGGGCGTCACCCGACTTTTTGTCCACTAAAGAAACGATAAATCCGGCTGGTGTGCGCCGATATTATGTGATAATCCTATGACTGGCGCTATTGACCTGGCTGACTTGCTTTTGCGACACTAAATCATATCTCCCGCCCCTAAGCCTGATATTATCAAAGCATTCATATTCCCCGCCTCTCTCCGTGACGTTACAGGGTGCGTCATCAAACGCGCCCAGTCCTCTCCAGTCCTAAGTGACTTTACACAGAACCCGGAAGACAACACATATTACGTTACAACACAGCGCGCCACAATTCGGAATATGAAACAGTGATTTAAAAGCAAACAACAAGATTGTAAATTTTGTAAAGTACATTTATTTGACATCAAATGTTTAGAGAATATTCAGCAATTTGCATTTGTCTTTGTTGTCGATCCGCAAAAGTTTATGTTGAGGCACGCGATGTTCCTTTGCGGTACAGAGGGTGTTAGATCAGCTTACAACTCAGTGCGCCACAATTCGGAATATGAAACTGTGGTTTAAAAGTAAACAGCAGGATTGTACATTTGGTAAAGTACATTTATTTCACATGAAATGTTTAGTGAATATTCAGCGATTTACTTTTGTCTCTGCTGTCGATCAGCAAAAGTTTATTTTGAGCCACGCGTTGTTCCTTTGCGGTAGATAGGCTGTTGGTTTATGATAAAAGCAGTAAATGGTCGCTCTGATAATCGGAAGGTTGCTCCAACAACAAGCCATTAGACCACCCTATTGGTTGGTATGTTGTTTGTAGCCGCTAGTACTGCGTAAGCGCATATTGGTCCTTGGCGATAGTCCCATAAAATGGTGAGGGTCATGAAGTTGCACATTTGGACCTGCACCTGACAGTTGAAGACCCCATCCGCTGGAGTCTGTAAATCGTGACATAGGCAAAATGAGGCGACATACCTGTTTTAAAAAACATAAATTAATCTGACCAGCCGATCTTCATTAAAAATCGTCATTTTATTTATTAGGCCGTGAAACTATTTGCTATCGAAGATAGTGCAACGGAGTATGTTAATAATAAAATAATAATATTTTCCCATTCATATAGCGCTAAGAACCGTGAGGTATCTAAGCGGTGCTTATTATTACCCACGGTGTGTGGTGCTCATTTATCGACCACGGAAGGATGAAAGGCTGAGTTTGGCCTTGACGGGATTCGAACTTGCGTTAGCAAGCTGTGCACGGATGTCAAAGCGAGCGTTGTACTCGCTGTTGCACTTGACAGGCTACAGTGAAGTGGCACAGCGAGTAGAGCGCTTGACCGCCTATAGACAGGTTAAATTATTTCTATTAACCCGCCCTGTGTCGTCTGCCTTTTTCAGAGACCTCTAAACGACAGGGGATCAATTCGGCGGTGATGGTGCGCGGTAGAAAACATTATGCCACTTTGAACGAACAAGTTCAACTTGAGCGGTCTTTAATGCTACTCTATTGTAATTATATTTGGTATAAAATAATCTAAAGGGTTACTTACAGTACAATTGCAATTTCCAGTGTCTACGAGTAGTGCAGTCCCAAAATACGACTCTGCGTGTGTGAACGATCTTTCGCATAGTGATATAATATATAAAAGTGGTTTAGTTTCAGAAATTTCATCCTTATCTTCTCTTACGTTTTGGCAACACTCCTTCAAGAGAAGTCTTTCATCACAATCTCTGTCTGTCAAGGTCAAAACACAATACAACCATGTAGTCCGCTTCTTGAGCCTCTCGGGGCCTGAGAAAAAAATGGAAGCAGCTGACCTTCACTGTGAACGAGCATAAATTCTTACTTTGCAACATTCTGTGTAAAGCTATCTGTGAGAAGTTGGTTTTTGCACGCCATGTTTGTATATTGTTTGCGTGATATTAAAAAAAGTTTGTTTAAGGGACGTTATGGTTCTAAGTACAGCCGAAAGACCCCTGAAAATCGCAAGTTATGGTAAGCTATGAAAAAGAACTCGCGCCACGACCGTGCACTGCTAAGACTAACGCCCAGGACATCAAAGATGACATCGCAAATGTCATTGATGAAATCACTGATGACATCACATGTGTATGTACTTTTTATGGAATTTGTGCACTAGGGATTTTTATTATAATGTTGCGAAAAAAGTGTCACGTATATTGCAATAAATATCATACCGTTATTAGTGCTTTGAACGATGCATTGATATAAATAGCATTGTATTATGGGATTCTATCTAGTATACTGAGCTACTAATGGAGAAACATAGCATTGTGTGCAGAGTACAAGATGAAAGTATAATATTTGTAATGTTAATATGTTGAATAATGAAATGATAATTGTCCTGAAATGTTCGAAAATTCACAAAATCGGGGTGTTCTGAGGACGTTATTCGTATTGTGTGATTGCTTAGCTGTATGCAATGAGGGAATGGCACAGAGAGTAAAGTGGACGCCGTCCGCAGACACCGAGGCTGTTCTTGGACAGGGCATGCTACATCTGGGTTTTTCGAGGAAATCCGACAAGGAAAGAAAACTGTACGGATCAGCCAATCAGATGTCGAGGTTGTGGATTTGTGTTGAAAGAGACTGTGTGTGGTGAAGATGGCAGAAGTAGAGAAAGTCAGGGTGTTGGTGCTTGGAGATATGTTTGTGCATGGTTTACAACAGTACGCTCATTGCAGGCATGTTGCAAAGAACTTTGATGTGAAAGGAGTGGAGGTGGTGTGGAGCACTGTGCCTGATTGCAATGTAGAGGGAATTGTACAAGTTTGTGAGGATATGGCCACGATGAACAGTCCGCATGTGGTAGTTTTGCTTTCCATTTGGGCAACGTCAGTGCCCCTACTTTGTTGGCTGATTTGGAATGCTTGGTTTAAGCCGTAATGAAGATCCTTCCAAATGCGAAAGTAATTTTTTCTGGATTACTACCTAGGGCAATATGGGACAATAGTTCAGTTTTTGTCATCAGCAAAACATTGTTAGGTGTGTCATCAACCAAGGCATGTGTGCCTTCATGCTTAGAGCTGGTAGGTTCTTCTGTAATAATGAGAATATTGATGCCAGTAATGCTCTTAATTTTAAAGAAGATGGCATCTCTTTATCTTTTATGGGAAATGCCTTTCTATTTTGGAATGTGAGGGTTGCTTTGGAGAAGGTTATGTGAAGATTTTAGGAGTAAAGTAAGAAAAAAAAACAAGAAAAAAAATACAAAATAACAGGTGTCTGTGAAGCCTCTGTAAAAAAAACAAAAAAAAGGCTCTTTTCAGAGCCAACTTCAAAGGGGAAATGGGGCACACTATTTACATTTACATTCACCACGCTCAGATTTTCGATATGTCCGCGGGCATGGCGTTAGTCCGCGGACATGAAAATCACTACGAGGGGGTTAGTATGTTCTATGTTACATGTATATGAAATCAGGGATATTATGGTTAAGTTGTGCTACTAAAAACCTATGAAATTCAGTGAAAAAACTTTGTTAAAGGGACGTTATGGTTAAGTTGCGCTACTAAAAACCTATGAAATTCAGTGAAAAAACTTAGTTAAAGGGACGTTATGGTTCAAAGTAAAACCGAAAAACCCCTGAAATTCGGCAGTTATGGTAAGATAAGCAACCATAACTCGCGCCACCGTGCACTGCTAACACTAACACCCAGGACATCAAAGATGACATCACAAATGTCATTGATGACATCACTGATGACATCACATGTTTGGCTCCCCCTTTTTTCCTTTACTGACATATCTAGGCCACATGGTTTTGCTCAGTAACAGTCAAGGGGCCTCATTACGACCCTGGCGCTAAGGGATTACCGGTGCCGGTAAGGGTACCGGTACCGGTAATCCCTTAGCGCCTGATTACAAGGTCCCTTGGCGTGTTCCCACCTTAACGGCTGGTTTTACCAGCCGTAAAGGATTGGACCCACAAAGGGACCTTGGTGCTAATTACGGTACCTTCACAGTACGCAAAACTATAATAAGAAAGCAGTTATCTTTTCACTTTTCAACATGGCAAGATTATGAATATTGCACCTTCATCGTGTATGCTGCACACACTGCCTATGTTTCTGCATGAGTAGCTTACTATACTGGATAGAACTTCATAATAGAATGCTATTTATATCAATGCATTGCTTAATGCACTAATTAGCTCATGATATTTATCCCATTGATCCTTGACAGTTTTTGGTCAGCATTATAAGAATCCCTTGTACAGAGTTTTCATGAAAAGTACATACACATGTGATGTCATCAGTGATGTCATCAATGACATTTGTGATGTCATCTTTGATGTCCTGGGTGTTAGTGTTAGCAGTGCACGGTGGCGCGAGTTATGGTTGCTTATCTTACCATAACTGCTGAATTTCAGGGGTTTTTCGGTTTTAGTTTGAACCATAACGTCCCTTTAACTAAGTTTTTTCACTGAATTTCACAGGTTTTTAGTAGCGCAACTTAACCATAACGTCCCTTTAACAAAGTTTTTTCACTGAATATATATATATATATTTTAAAAAAACAATTACCCGATCAGTGATAGAAATGGGAAGAAGTTGACGGGATGCACTCCCAAGAACAATAGGGAAAGCCAAGGTGACTCTCTACACTGAGGCAAAAACACCAAAGATCGTCCAGACTGACAATCCTTTATTTCAAAGTCAGCATGGCAAGGAAAAAGGAACAGAAATATATATAAAGCTCAGAGGCTTGTGCCCACCTGACTCCAAGTCACAATGACACAATGACAAGTCAAAATTACCACAATGACACAATGACAAGTCACAATGGCGCCCATGCACGGCTTCTTTTGGTCAATGCAGACAGGCAGACAGTCAAGGCAGTCAAAAGTTTAATTTCTATGAATGATTTTGATTTTCCCTTTAAAATCTTACTCCCAATATTTATGTAATGATTGCCGTGAACAATAGCTAACCAAAGTTGTGACATACATTTTCCTTTAGCTACATTTGACAAATTTCCTGGTAATAAAAACAAACTTTGTATTTTCCTTAATTTATCCCTGGCAAGTGTTACAGTTACTGGAAATGCATCTGGCTTATTGGCAATTTTCATATTCCTGAAATCTCCAAATTGTGAATTTATGTTATGTTGTGTTAATAGGCTTTTCCACTATACCAAATCACCTCCATAGTTAAAAAAAAGATTGAAAGCAGAGCCCATGAAATATCTGATTTTAAACCCTTCCTATGCATGAGCAGTACATTACCCACATCTTGTCTTCCAGAAGAAAAAAAGCAAGCATGGTGAGTGGGTTTTACAGTACTTGCAAAATAATCAAAGGGAACACCGTCAAAAGGGCAGACAAAATATGAATAATTCCAGAAACACATTTCAACGTGTTACCTTCCGGATGGAGGCTTTTCCATAACCCCCATTCTACTATAATGCTGAAGTCCAAAATGTAATGTGATGCAAGGTGCTTGAAAGGAAGGGCGTAAGTAACTAAGATTCCCTGAACCTCTCTGAGCCTCTCCTCTTGCACAGAAATTTGGTCTGGAATATCAAGCACTGATATATGATGGTCTGTTAGTTTCTGGAACGTATCTCTCTGTGATGGGCATGGAAGGGAAGTGAGTCAGATTTGCTAAATTGTACAAGTGCCAGCTTGTTAGGCAGAAGAAAAAGAATCCTCGAAAAGTGTTGAAATGCTTCACCTTAATTTGAGTCCTCATTAAAATGTTACTCCAGCACAATGGGATGTTGCCTGTTGTCTATTGTTCAAGAAAAAAGCAGACTAACCAGCACAGTTCTTCTCAAAGAGGCCTAGGACTATATCTAACTTCTACCCAACCCTAATTGCTGGTCGTTTATCAACACTAATGGCCTACTATAATTTGTCTTAATTAATTATTTAATGTATCTTTTATTAAGAGGGTAATACCAGTGATATGTATCTAAGCAGGCATAGGGATTTGAACTTCAGTTGCTCAGTTTTGTTTTTCTTCCAAAACGCATGCATTCCACATTCAAAGCCCCAAGCAGCCAGAAGCCACCATTTTTACCTGTCTGTCCGCAGGTAAGTACTCCTGTGCAACCTTCACCCAATCCACACGGCAAATGTCCACCTTCCCCCCAAAATTCCCCTCCCTGTCCCACTAACCTTAAACGTCCTGGTCCCTCACCAGCACCCAGAACACGCCAAGGAAAGGGAGAAGGGACTACACATAGCTCTCTTCTCCATTAACCATTTGCATGTTCTGTGCCATTTCTCAACTTACAAAAAAAAAAAAAAACTATTAGCACCCCAGTAAGCATGCTGGGTGGCAATAGAAACCCCGCCAGGTACAAGGTCTGGGAATGCCCAGGGGCACACATTAATGGCCTTGCTTCTCTCAGGCCTGTAACTCAGCCCTTAGGCATTTTATTGCCTAAGTATATATTGGGTCTGACTGCAAACATGTGAACATAACTGTCCAAGGAGGGCACATCAAGAACCACTTGTGATGGCGTGATGGCGTAATTGTCTTCTATAGTTCTAATAAAAAAGGCAAACATAGCATTGATCCTGTAGTTACTTTGAATACCGTTTCTTTTTCTGACCTATAGCTATTAATTAGATTTAGCCTTATTATGAAGAATTTGAGGCTGATGATGGCCGGCCTGCAAAAGCCGTGTCTTTATGAAATCCACTAGTTGGTGTCAATATGTCACTCTCTAAACTGGAACCTGAGCTGAGTATAGAAATTCCCTCGTGCTAGCAGTCAATAACGCGCTATTTAAGTGCAGCGGACACTTTAACCCCGAACAGCTTGAAGCAGTGCTCTCTATTGATCAGAAAAACAATTTGTGCCATATTTTGTTACAAAATGACGCACCTATTCAGCCGTCTTTCTCTCTGATGGGCTAACATTGGTCGAGCCAGGCTAAAAAAGTTTCCTCTCCAGGGCCCTTTCAGTGAGAAATGTACGGCCCAAGCTTTCGGTTGAAAGAGTTCATATTAGCGAGTTTCATCCTTCAGTCAATTCAAATTAGAGTCAGTTGGTAATCGCCGACCTGCTATTATTGGGAGTCATCTATTCTCTTGTACTGATTTTGAAAACCTATCTTTGGAAGAGCAGTCTATTTGGGCGAACGCGATTGTCCCTGTACATTGCAATTCAAAAATGTACAGAGAGATGTTTGAATCAACACAATATATTGTTCTACTATAATAAAACGACGTATATGCTCCCTTAATTTCACTTTATACGGTAAGGATCACCCACAACGAAGGCAGTTGAGACCAAACAAAGGAGTGGATTCACGCAGAACGAATGCATGACATCTACCTGCTTTAACTCGTGCAATTTCCTGTTGATCACTAAATGTATTTTCAGAGGGTCCCGTTTGGAGACAAATGCCACCGGAGACACAGACCTCCTACGAATATACCCGTACAGACTATCCATCTATATCGTACTGCGTCATCAACACTATCGTCCATTTGACCTCCGCCTCAATCGCCGAAGCGACCCCTCTTACTCCTTATACGAGTTCCTGGCGACCATGCAAATGGCAGTGGAGCATGGATACATCCCAATAACATAACAGAAGACATGTAAACATTTTAGAGTTTAGCTCACTTAACCCGCAGTTCGCATGTTATTCACGCAAATCGAACCCAGAAATGATAGAAGAGGCATATTGTGTACCCATGCAGCCTATTAGGCATAGGTGCCCATGACTGTTCAGGAACTGCCTGTTCTGTACAATCCTCTGTGTGCCACTCTGTGGTGGGAATCCCAGGGTCCCCCAATACATTTTGAGGTGCTCCCAATAGTCTGTATGTCACCACTGACAAAAGAGAACATTATTCCACTGTTTAGCACTCATTTTGCAAGAGGAGCCGGAAAAGGACATTATTGCTTCTGTTATTGGGGCAAACTGGACATAGCTGGAGCGTGTGGGCGCAAAAGTCAAAGTTGTCTGCCGCATCACCACTTTTAATGTTGCTGATGAGAATCGATAGGTACTTTGAGTTACACTTCGCAAGTATTATGACGAGAAATCACTGGTAAACCGTATGTGACGTGCACTACATCGAAAACATCAGAAATGTGATGCAAGGGGCACAAAATCAATGGGAAAAGCGAGTGATTATGGCCCTAGAAACATCTCGAAAGCGAAGACAAGGGACGTTTTGTGGATGGCATGCAGCGGGCACATCACTTCCCATGCAGGCTCAGAAGCATCAGTGAGGTGATTGTACATCACTTGGGATAACTAGAGATGCTATGGGCATGATTCCTGGATTTATTTGCGTGGAAAATTGGGGACTTGCCTGCCAAATCGCGCGCAAGCGCCCATTTGTCGATTCGTGGAACACATTGCGCAGGGCTTACCTGGGACTTGCGAGGAATTCACGCCGGTTCAACACGTAACAGCGACACCATGAATGCCTTGCACGAGACTCCCTGCGAAGGGCCTGCTGGGACTGCACAGTCACCTAAAAAGAGTGCAGAACACATGGAATGGGGAACAACTAGGCGTTACGAGGGAGGTTACACAGTCAAACAATTGTTATGCCCATATGCGCGCAAAGAAAGCGTATTCATGGATTCAAACACGGATCAACAGCACACAAAATAGTACCCGCAAATCCCGAAACTGCTACGTCACGCAATAGCAGGCGGAAATGTCAACATGGTCACCCAAAAATGCATAAAAAGTACCCGCAATCAACACATGCACATATACTTCCACAATGAATGCACCGTTTATTGCAGCAGTGATCGTGGGACACCGCAGGAAGAGGAGGATGGCCAGGGCCTAGATTTTCCACCCAAGGACCACACTTTTTGGGATGCCTGACGACTATGTATATGCCAGGTATAGGTTTCCCCCTCATATCATTCTAGACCTGGTCACAAAGTGGGAATATGACCTTACATCACCCACCTTAGGCTCCCAAGCACTGAGCCCCTTGCAAAAGGTGCTCACTGTGGTGCATTTTTTGGCCACTGACTCATTCCAGCAGACCACTACTATAGTTGGGGGCATATCACAGCCCACTCAGTCATGCTGCCTACACCAGGTGTTGGCAATCATGACTGCACACCACTCAGTCCCCCGGCACATCTATATGCCCTGAACACATGCTGAAAGGCAGGCTGTAGTCCAAGAGTTTTATGGGGTAGCGCACTTCCCTAAAGTGCTTGGTGCTATTGATTGCACCCATACATCCACCTAGGGCAATGGAGCATTTCTATTGCAAACAGAAACACTGGCACGCCATCAACTTTCAGGTTGTGTGTGATGCCAAGGGCATTATTACCTCTGTCTATGCAAACTATCCTGGATCCACCCATGATAGTTACATATTCAGAATGTCAACACTACACCGGGCCCTGGAAGCTGGGAGTCATGGCAACACATGGCTCCTTGTTGAGTATCAATGGACCTGCACATGCATGCATGTTAGGCAGACAAATACACACCAATGACAAACATTTTCACCTCTCCAGGGGACAGTGCCTAGCTTCTGAGCACCGACATGATGACACCAATATCGAACCCCACCACACCTGCCAGGTAAGATACAACACCGCCCATATTACAACTATAGAGGAACGCACATTCGGAGTACTCAAGTCATGGTTCCGCTCCCTGGTAGTGAGTTGCTATATGCACCACCAGTAGACGGCAAGATCATAGTGGCAGCATGTGTCCTGCACAATGTTGCAACACGGCAGGGCGTACCGGTGGACATGGTGATGCCCCCACATCCACACCCACAGGCACACTGCTTGCTGTGTCTGTCAAAAGGGCACAAGGAGAGGGTGCCCATGCCCAGCTTGTGGTTACTTATTTCACCTAAACTCCATCCTCTGTGGAGTGCACACGACCATGCCACATTCCAGGTGCCATTCAATGATGACAATGGGCCAATCAACTGTGCCCCCCAAACCACCCTGAGCATGTGCCTCTGGATGAGTTAAATTGCGTGCCCCCCATACTACTTAAAAGACAATCCTTTCTAACTGACACAATGACATTACTCCCAACAGGCAAACACCTCCCAGTAAGTCACCTCTGTGTCACTCAACCCATCCAATATGTCATCTAAAAAGACCAGAATACAGTGTCATGGAATGGCACGTCATGCAAATGTACATCTCAAAATGCCTGATACACAAGGCCGGTGTCTCAAAGACCCCAACGATAGATGGAACAAGTGCTTAAAAATAACACTCGTACAGTGCAATTGCATCACTGAAAACAAAATGGTCACTCTAGGCTGTCTCTGTGCATTTCATACAATCAACAGTGGTTGCAACACTAATTATGTCTAATGATAAAGCTACAGTTACATCAACTGCATGATTGTGCCACGCTGCAGTGACCGAGGACAGGGTGGAACACACAGGCGCCGTACAGGCATGGTGCAATCAGAAGGAGCAAGTGCACATACGTTCACAGGGGACTGCCATTTGGAGTGTGGGAACAAGGTCAGTAGTTGTCCAAATGTGTACAGTCAGTGGAGTCTGGGGTAAGTGCAGAGAGATGTAACTATCTAGGGGAATTAGCCAAGTGCAGCTATGTTGACACTAGTTCCGTTCCCGGAGGTAAGTACACAAAACATTCCTGGGGGTGACTGTGGCCTGTGAGACCCTGAGGTGCATCAAGCACACAGTCATCAAGCTGCAATATAAATAGTACAGAGAGAGTGAAAGAGAAGAGGGATTGCTTAGGAGGGAAGAGGGAGAGAGAACGAAGAGTAGAAGAGGAAAGTCCTGAGGAGTTCCAGGAACATGAGGACATGAGTCCCGAACCAGAGGGTGACAGGAAAGGGTATCCCAGTGGCTGGCCGCTGTTCATGACAAAGATCCCCCCTCTAAAAATGTGCTTGCAGAACTGGCGCACCAGAAGAAGGTAGAAGTAACATGACAACATGGCTCTGGAGGGACAGTAATGCGGATTGCATTTGGGCAGATAGGTAGTACACAGGTCTCACAAATCCCTGTGTACAATGCATAATGTATATGATTGCACTCTCTCAGCCACTGCTAGCCAGTGGAGGAAAATCTTTCACAGACAGATGTGATCCCTGGCCTTGACGTGTAGCATAATCCTTGTGTGCATGTTCTGAATGCATTATAGAGGGGGTGCATTGCAAGCACAGAGGTTGACCAAGATGCAGTTGTCACAGTACATCATCGAAAAAAAACAGGCCTGTGGCAACAGTGACCTGCAAGGGGAAATTGAAAAAAGTAGCAGTACCTCAGAGGAGGTGTAACACATAATTCCACTCCCAAGACATGACAGAAATAGGGCATGAGAAGGATGGATTTCTGGCATACATGACCACAATCAGTAATATCTGTGCAGGTTGGTGTGGCTCTGCAGGAAAGGGATTCTTGCAAAGATAAAGCATGAACTCTGGTTTTGTGGCACCATGCAAATGAACCTAGTCCTGCTGGCGTCAAGGCAGGGGGTGTTCTGAGCACACCACGACTGATTCATGGACACAGAGTCAGATGTGAGTGAAGAAGATGGTGTGGCAGATGCTAGCCTGAAATAACGTACTGTGTCATCCACATCACACTACAATCTAGAGGTGAAAGTGACAATCACACGTGCAAAGTCAGACATGTAGATGTAGAATCACTACAGGGATAGATCACATCCCTGTTAGTGCAACACTCACAAAGAACCGAAAGCATTTGAGTGCACATGGCATGGGTGGCCAGAAAGTAAAGAGGTTAACACCATGCCTTGATCCATTAACCCTGTGCACCATATACACAGTACTTCACATGAGGCATGTGGTGGGACAAGGCACCAATGACACATAACCCAAGTGGAGAAGAGAAAATAATAATGACCAATGTGACCCTAAGGAGTACTTCCTCAATGTGCATGAGGACAGTGAGTCTATCACACACATGGCATCAGGCAGATCACATAGAGCCACCAACATCCCTTCCAATATCTAAGAGTCTCACACACAGGTAGTCATTGCAGGAGGAATGCAGGAATACAGAAGCCTAGTAAATCATCATTAAGCATTGGTACCAGGACACCGACATCCCAGTGTAGGATATCCCTGTATCACAATGTAATATGTGCAGGGTCTGTGATCCTCAGAAGCATTCATATTGGTAGTGAGATGTTCTCCCTGGCCCTGAGTCAACTGACGAGTCATGCATACATTATCTGGCTAATCTGTAGCAGTCACAGGGTAAAACAAGTAACACTCATGAGTTGGATGTAGCAGTAATGTAGCATGGATAGTACCACAGCATGTGTAACATAGCACCTCTGCCTGGTGTTGTGGAAGTGTACATTGACTGTGTGCATCAATGTAGCGAGGTAGTAGCTTCCCAGTGAAAGCCACACAATCCTGGAATGCTCTACCACTAGCCCTCAGAACTGACCAGTCCTGCTACTGCTTTAGGCGCAATACCCTTAACTGGCTGTGTTCTAATGACATATGATCCCTGGAGACTCTGCAACATTTACCTATGTACCTGTTTTGCATGCATGCATGCATGCAACATTCTGTACCTCATCACTGTATTAAACTGTATGTTCCTATTGCCTTTACTGTACTTTACATTGTGTAACTAAGCCTTAAGTATCCTTGTACCTGTTATAACTAAGCCTTAAGTATCCTTGTACCTGTTGCGCCCAGCTACCTAAGGGCTTGGCGCGCATTATCAAATAAATAAACAAACAAACAAGCAAACATCAAGAGCAGCAACTCATACTACATCACAAGCAAACAAAAATGTAGCAGTAAGCGAATGGGGAAGTAGAAGTATAAGCCCCGATTCCTGCCTTGGGAGGATTGTGGAGGGAGTGAGGACATGTAGGAAGGACAGAGTAAATGGCAGAAGTAAGCCTGCAATCGAGTCAATTGGGACATGCAATTTTCTAAAGAACGCACATTCAAATGTAATATTGAGGACACCGGTCCAGGGTGGCTGTGAGGGAGACATGGTGAATAAGTCTACCAGAGTGTCACTAGGAACAGTGCTGAAGAGAAGTCCGTCCTCATCATAGTACATGAAGCAGTTGGACCATGTTTCAAATATGTATTGCTGCAGTCAAATGTATATGTCAAACATGCATAGCAAAGGAATGGACATCGGCATGATGCCACAGGTGGCGGCTGAAGTAGGGTAGAAGAAAGGACACAGTATAGTGCATCTACGGAATTGATACTTTTGGAATTACATAATCAAGTCCACTGTCCCTTGATGGATCATCCAAATGAGGATTGTATTCATCACTGCGTGAAAAGCATATGAGACCTCAAGGATGATGATTGCACCAGGCCATAATGAAGGGAGGGATGCCACCATTTATCAAGTGACCCCTGTAGAGCAGTGTCTGTTATTCTGCCGTGATTCAATCCACACTGGTGCTGATGTACATCCACAAGAATGCCCTCATGGGTGTACATATGTGTGTGAACAAAATTGGCAAGCAGTTCCTCCAGCAAGGTGTATGAAGCTATGCCCCAGTATGTTGTTCGCGGAAGGCAGTAAATATGTCAGAGTTACGATGGTGCGCACAAATGAGTGCCTGATGGAGGATGTACACTAAACACCAGGAAAGCAGTGTCTGCATACATCCCCCAGGGCATTACACATAGAGGAGATGTTGGCCATGAGGGTTCTGTAGGAGGAGATGTACACCAATAGGGGTGACACCATGTACTTCACAACTCTGTCCATTACTTCTGGGGACAGAGGAGTGAATGAGGAGAAAGAATTCAGAGGATGGTGAGTGTCAGGGTTTGGGGAGGTGCAGAGGTTTATGTTTGAAGAGCCTTTCACCAGTTGGTTCAGTCACTCATGTGTATTAACAATACATATGTGCTGCGACTGCACACCAAAGCTACTCTAAAGCATTTTGTGGAGAATTTACAGTGGATGTCTTCACAATCATGGTGCAATTTACCTCGTACACATCCACCACAACCCTGCTTGATGTCCCAAAGTTCTTCTGCACAGCGATGGAGCCACAATGGAAGACATAAACCAACAACACAAAGCAAAATGAAATTCCAAACCAAAAATAAATAATGCCAAAAGCACACTGCTAACCACCAGCCCATGGTCAATGCAGACTTCAGTGTAACCACATAGCAATGTTGTAATGCTGCATCCATTGCAATACAGCACCATAATGCTCCCAGACGTGTTGCACTAGAAGCTGCAGACACCATGTTGACGCATACACGAGGAAATTGAGAAAACCTACTAACAACACAAAACATGATGTGCAGTTGCACCAAGCATGCCACATACCAGCAGACATAGCAACATGTTTGTGGCTTCACAATGCTGTAGGGTACAGTAATCCTTGACCCAGAATTATGAACTTCCAGATGAGACAAATATTGCTAATCCCAAAACCCTGCTAGTGATCGAAGGTGTGACTCATTAGACCTGAGAAAATTCCAATGAGGCACACCTCAGACATGTCATCTGCACCTGACACAGTCCACAAACTGTTGACAATGCTGCACACACCCTAACAACCATGAAAGCCAGCCACACAGATAGAAAGCACAATGAACATAATCAGTGAACAGTGGCCCAGCAATCTGTCTGTAGAACCTGACCATAAACCTCATTATAATCACCCCTGTGGCAACCCTAAAACCCGCAAGCAATAGTGATTGAGCACAAGTTAAGTCAATCCACAGTGAACACAAACAGTGCCCCACATCCATGCAAACACCCCCAAGTGTCAGAAAAAGCCATGCACTTACCTTTCTGATGAACTCACCTGCCTTGCATACGATGCACACCATTGGGATACGCTTTACCTAAATGGATTGCAATGCAAAGTCACAGCACAAACAACTTGCTCATACATGATCAGTATACATCACATAAAGGAAACACACAGTGCAGGAGCAACAGAGGGAGCCACAGTGTGAATGTTTCTAGACAGAGATTAGTATGGGAGTACAGTGTACCAAAACAGAGAAAGGGAGAGAGAGAGAGAGAGAGAGAGAGTGACACTAAGAGGCAATTAAAAGGAAATGACAGTTCCAGGAGTAAATGGCCAGGTTTTCAGATGTGCATTTACATGATGCCTAGGTAGGTTACACAGTGACATGAGCCCCAAAGCAATTACCACAATGGCATGTCAGCATGCAAAGGACACATAAGTCAGCCAACACATGCAGCAAATATGCACAACAATGAATCATGGTCAACATGCAAGACAGTGCAAAGCTTACCCACTGACTGTGCCTCCATGGTGTAAATCCCACATCACCTTCACCAGTTACTGTGTCTCCTAAATCTGTACAGGAAGCACAGTGACCAATAAAGGGAATTGGAAGCGTGGACTTTAAATGGTGCAGGGTGTCTCCCCTGGGACAGCAGTCACCACAACATCACGGTTTACTGTAAAAACATGGGATAACATATTAAAATCGCTATTTTGAAGTACCATCGACATAGCACACGCGCGCACCAGAAGTACAAATCAGTGTCGGATTGGCCCCTCGGCCTTTCGGCCCGTGGCCAGGCCGAAATCGTCCCTGGGGAGTGGGGGCCGGTTTATGGCCATGCCTGGGCCGGTTTGGAAGGGAAAAAAACGGAAACATTTTTTTTTCCAATGTATTTTTTTTTTCTTCAGAAAGCCTTTCATCCTTTTTAGGTCAAGAAATGAGTACCAACACAGGTTGAGTGATATTGTATGCATATTTGTTCTTTAAAAAAGAGCTTAAGCGTAAGTGCTATACAATAACATATTATCATTTGGCATTGAACGTCTGCCTGGATTCACAGTAATTTAGTATACTTAGGAGCAATAATTTAGTGTACTTAGGTACAATGCTATTTGATGCCACTTCTTGTTTTGTCAAGGGGTGAAAGTTTGTGTTTCATCGCTTCCCAGGATGTCACTGAGTGTTGGGACACTTTTAGGAGGCAAGGGGTGGGCCACTTTTCTTTAGGTGACTGGGCCTATTTCTTGCCCCAGTCCGACTCTGGTACAAACCTAGAATTACCTGCACATGCCATCCTGTAAACCACCATGCAAACATGCCAGTTGACTCCACTATGCCTGCCTACACGTACACCACTGCACAGTAGTAGTCCCTGAGGAGTTTATGGCACACCTCAAGGGCATTCAAGATACAAATGATAAATAGAAAAAGAAAAACAGGGAAGTGCAAAACTAAATATGAAATGCCAACATCTGGCTATGGGGGTGTATAAGAGAAAAAAATATTAAAACAAAGAATAAAAATGGGGCTAGGGGCAGGGTGCACGTCATCTCCTACATGGGTGGAAGTTGGCAAAAACAATTCCCTCCATGGGCTCATGGACCGCATAGCTATCTTCTATTGGGAGGCATGTCTCTGCTGTGGCCACCTTCCTGTGTAGAATCAGAAGGTGGGCATGGTAAGGGAGGTTGTCCATGTAGTGCTCTGGCCTGGTCCTCGGTTGCAGCAGCCAGGTGGGACTCTGATGAGTGCATCTGCAACATGAAGCCTCAGAGGTCCTCATGCAACACCTCACAGGATGCACACATTACCTCTGAGGGGGTCTGCCTCAAGAGTTGAATCTCCTGTTCGTACTGTGTACTGCAGGCTGCCACTCGCACTTCCATAGAAGCTCTGAGGGCCAACAACTCTTGCCTCAGGGCTTCCCTGTGGGCTGACCCTCTGCAAGCAGGGATGCCTGCAGAGACCTCAGGTCAGCCCTTTTGTCCCTGCTGCTGGCCTCCATGTGCAGCTTGTATGAGAAGCATGTAGACCGCAATGCCTGCAGCTGATTCTCTACCTACATTTCTGATGGTATCATGGAATTGGCCACCCTATCCATGTCCTCAGCCATTAACTCATAGGCAACACCCTGTTTTCCCAGCCTGTACACATCCACCATGTGTACTGGGCCTATGCCTGCCTGACCCAAGGGAGCATGGCCCTTGATGTGATGCTGCTGTCTGCGGCTGCACGACTGCATCCCTCCCCTGGACAACTGTCCCAGGACCAGAAACCAATGTTGTGGAGTGTGGCCCTGCAGCCGTAACCACCACAGATGCATGTGACACCACTGACTGGCCCTCTGCGGGCACCTGACCCCCAGCAGATACATGGGCTACAACAGATCCAACACCTGGTGCACTCACCTCCGACAGCATAGAGTACCATTGGATTTTCATGGGCTGCCACACCACATCCTCCACTGACTGTTGGTTCACGCTCAGACTCCCATTCCTTCTCTACCTCCTCCCCTGTATCTAGTGCATCATCACCTGCACAAGGACATATAAAGACATGGAGTATCTTGTTAATGACATTGACACAATACATTTGTATCACAATTCTGTGCGGAAACACATTGCCATGCATGTTACCATGCCATAATTGGCAGACACACACTTTGTTCAATAGGATTCCACAAATTGGCATATGTAGACTTCCCAGAGCAGCCCATGTCCCTGACCATGTAGCCAGTAGACCCAAGGCCAACAGACATGGATGTATGAAAGCACATTAGGTCCCACGGCACCGCAAACTAATGACAATAACTTGCCACATGTGATTCATCCATTGGCTATGGTGCAGGCCATTACATTACCTCTGAAGACGTGCACACACGATAATAGCCAAGTCCCCTTCAATTACATGAGACAGCAGTGTATGACTGGCATATGCGGTGCTCACAATGAGTGTATGTCCTGACTGTGGAATGCCAGGTGTATGATGTGAGGCGAGTGATGGCCTGCACTTGGATACAGGAAGAGGGGACATTGACACACTAGAGGGACAGGGGCATGGTCCATGCTGTGTGTTTTGAGTGTCAGATGTTAACAGGGATGATACATGACTATTGTTTGACAGCACGGTTAGTGCCATAGCTGCATAGGGAGTGTGCACAGTGTTGACAAATGCAGTAATGTCACTCATGGCACACTGTCAGCCATGCTGCGAGTGTTCATGGAAGTAACCCGTAGCATTGAACCACCTATGTGCATGTGTGGATGGACTATCTACAACATGTAGAGCATGATATGTCACACGTACCTCCGACACAAGCACTTGTATAACATACCAGGGTCATTTACATCAATGATGCAACTGATCAGATGGCACGTTGCGGTAGCATGTTGAAAATGTAGTTAATTTGCATGATGGTTGGTGATGAATACTGTCAGAAAGGCATGTTCAACAGATGTATGGCGCATGTGTTGTATGCATTGTGCAGTGCACTGTGCACAGATCTGTAAACCATGACATGGTTCACCCAGGGCAGTCATTCATATGCAGGCACATGAGCAACACATTCATGCCACATTTTCCTATCAACATACACATATACATGATACACACAATTGATCACTCACCGGACGTGTCCTCATAATTTGGCAGGCCTCCCACGCCTTGCACCTGATCCACATGAATTAACTGGCTCATGGTCTCTTCATGTGGGGTGAGCTACTGCTCTTGTGGTGAACACCCTCCAGTTGTCAGAGCAGAGGCGAGGGTGGCACCCAGCTTGTGTTTGGTGCGATGGTGGAGGTCATTCCACTGCTTCATGACCTGAGCAGCGGTACACCGCTCATTCCTCAAGGGGTTGATGTGATCTGTGACTGGCTGCCAGTGCACCATACTCTGAGCAGGCGTGTGTGTGCTCCCTGGCTAAGTGCACATGTCACAGTGGTGTTTGCCATTGTAGTCCACGAGGATCTGGAGTTCCTCATCATTGAAGCTCCACAACCTTGGTGTGGTGGTGTCCTATGCCGTGCTTTGGGGTTGAGCCTTTTCCGGTTGAGCACGCTTTGCCTTCTTGACATGTGGTGCACACCCTGTGTGGCTGGGACCACTCAGAGAACCAGATGCTGAACCACTATTGGCCTGTGCTATGCCATCACCCATTGAGGCTGGGACAGCAGCTGCCTGCAGGTCCATGACCCTTGGTGGTGGGGAATGGAGTTTTATGGTGATGTCACTCCCCCCTTGAAGGATGGACATCAGCTACCCCTGGGTGTCTGTGTTCTTGGGGGGACCACAGCTACCACTTCAGGTTCCTGCCCCTTGGCGGTGGGGACAGCATTTGCCCCTATAGATCCCTGACCCTGGGTGGTGGGGACCAGAGTTGTATGGGGACGTCCCTTCCCCCTTGAGGGATGGACATCATCTGCCGCTGGGTGTCCGTGTACCCTGGGGGGACCACGGCTACCACTGCAGGTCCCTGCCCCCGGTTGGTGGGGACAGCAGCTGCACCTTCAGATCCCTGATCCTTTGGGGCAGGAACAACAGCAGCTGCTCCTGCAGATCCCTGACCCTGGGGGGTGGCAGCAGATGCCCCTGCAGGTCCCTGACCCTGTTGGGGTGGAACAACAGCTCTCTCTGCATGTCCCCTACCACGGCCACCTCTGCCACTTTTCCCGCTTGGGGCCTTCCCACGCATGGTACTGATGAACTATTACAGTAGAAGCCACACCAAGAAATTGTCCTGGGCAATTAGGGTGAAGGGGCAGGGTGTGTGATGGTAAACGTAGTTCAGTTGTCCAGCAAGGCTCAATATTACCCCTGGTGAAAAAATATATGGGACACATAATGCACAGGCACCCCAAAAATTCAAAAATCTGTGTATGCGCCACCTCGGTAGCTCCCGTAAAAATAAAAAGCATTACGCAATTCGCTGTGGCACCCAGCAACACAAAACATGCTTATGCAAAGCCCAGGAGAGCTACTGTAATGATGACAATGGAGGTACGCGATACATAGGGGCACCCAGAGTATGAATAATGTGTACATGATTCACTGTTAGCCTCTGAAAAAGAAAAGTAAACACGTGTGTGCACAGAGGCAAATCCCCCACCAAAATTAGAAGTTAGCACTGTTGCAGTAGTGAACATATTGCGTGGCACCCCAAAAATCTCAGTAATGCACTTGTCCGTCCACTCCAAAATGCATGTACGGTTGGAATTTCTTTTCTGCACTTCTTTATCCCAATTCTGACTGCCAACGCCCATCGCTTGTCACATAACTTTCGCAATGAGGGCCTTTCCTCTGATTTCACTTGTGCGCTCTAATTTTGAACGTGCAGAGTAATTGTTAGTCTGTTTCCAGCTGCCCACGCAATAGACAAGGAAGACTCATGCTGCTGTATACAAGCCTTTTTACCTTCCTTCTACTGCACATCTGCTGCTGCCTGCCCACTGTGTGTGGCTTCTGCCCACCTGCTCTAAAATGTGAGTGCCTGGTGCCCAGCCATTGCCAGTGCTCCTGTCCTTGGCCCTGTGACCACCTCAGCTGATTCCGAAGACTCCCAACATGCCAGAACATCACCACTGCTCCACAGACCAGTCCCAGGACCACCTTACCCATTCACACCTTGCCGTGTCTCAAGCAACATCATCTGAGATAAGTGGCAACCCCACGGCAGTGAGGCAGAGGACTGTCATCTTCAGTACCAAGGTACTTGACATCCTGGTGGAGCATGTCCAGGGGCATTATGATGCCCTCTTCAACGCCCCAACGCAAGTCGGCAAGGAAGGACAGAAGTTGATCTGGGACCGGATCGGGGATGCCATCCACACGGAGGGGGTGGCATCCTGTGAATTCTGACATGTGCACAAGCGCTGAGAGGACCTAAAATCCAGGACCAACACAAAGACCCTGCGCTTCCTCCAGGCCAGTGCCAACGGAGAGTGTGCAGGGGCTGGATGAACAACACTGACATGCGGGTCCTGGAGAAGTTCTACCCAGTGCTGCACAGCCAGGTCAGAGATTCGAGGCAATGTCTGGATTCATCAGGTAAGTGTCCATGTGTTGCTGGGCTCCACAGTGCATGTGCATGTTCATGTATGTTGAGAGTGTGCACCTTGGGTTTACAGCAAGTATGCGTCTTGTATGCATGTCTGCGTGCATGTCACAGACAGTGCTCTACATGTATGTAGTGAGCCATGTGTAATTTCAATGGTGTTACATTTGCATTTGTGTTGTACTGCAGCATTTCACAATGTGTACATGGTTTATTAGATGTGTCTGAGACGTGCCTGTGTGACAAGTGTAACAAACGAGGTGGTGTTGGCAACCTCATGTGCATGCATGCTGTTCATGTGTATGTGTCAAAGATGTGTTTGTGTGACTGGCCATCACTCATGGATGGATGAAACATGTGCATTTCAATGTGCGACATAGTCATGTTGTGGAATTGCTGTTGAGGGCACTCTGATGTTATTGTACATTGCAGTGCTTGAGGACTGTCAGGTGATGTGTGTGCATGACATGTGTATGTGTACATGATGCATGTGTGTGTAGCATGCATGATTGATAGGTTATGACAGTGCCATGTCCCTGGATGTGAATGTCTGTTGGTATGGACAGGCAGGTATGTGCATGTATGTAAATTGCATGTACATGTGTGTTGTGGAGGAGGATGATGGTTGTACCCTTTAGCAGTGTACCTTATGTGAAATTCTTTGATGCCAAGCACACATTGGTGCCGTACCCTGATGTTTGTGTTCTATATCTCCTTATTGGCAGTTGCATTAGAAGAAGAGGGCAGAGACAGTGCTGTGGAACCACCAGACAGAGGCGCAAGGCCCAGCTATGCTCCCTGGACACAACATCATCGGGGAGCAAGGAGGCTGGTGCCGTGTCTGGACCATCGGCCAAAGCTGCTGAGGAGAAGTCCAAGAGGTCGAAGGTGGACATGGACTCCTCTGCAGCAGGGGGGACAGGTGAGACAACACAGGGGCCATATAGTGGCCATATAGTGCAGAGGATGCTCGGGAGTCATCCAGGATGGCGGGGGAGCAAAAGGGGGAGGTAATAACCCAGGCCATAGTGTCAGAGGGGGTGGTAACATAGGTGGGACTACTGTAGTCCTGCCCAGAGGCATGAGGCTGCACAGGCCACCGTGGAGGTGCCCGTGCAAAATCCTGACCCTTGAACAGTGGCTACAGCTGTTTGCACCTGCCAGCATGCCTCAAACCAGACCCAGCTGCAGGTGTTGGATGCTTCCACCCAGAACGACACCCCAATGCTGGTGGCTGTTGCCATTCGAGACAGAGTGGTACCCCCTGCTGGTCGCTATTGGGAGGCATACCGGTGACATACAGGATGAAGTGCAGGCTTCCTGTCGAGTGCTTGCACATCATCACAATGACATCTGGGGTCTCCAAAACTGGCTAGTAGCATTCCAGGTCTCGAATGTGCTGCATGGCATGTTCACTAATGCAACCCCCTCCTCGTCTTGCTCCTCTGTGCTCCAGCCATCCTCTGGGGTGCCTTCCAGCCCAGATGACACCAGGGCCCCCTGTGCAACGGTCCCACACATGTTGGCCCGTCTGGTGGAGAAAACATCCGTCTGAGTTGGGAGTTAACACTGGATCAGATGAGGTGGTCACCATGCCGATCCAGGCAACGACAAGAGCGATGGCAATGGAAAGAGAGCAGGCACCCAGGAGCAGTGCATGGGCCAGACACCCCTGGGTAATGTCATCAGCCTGGAGGGTGTCCACACAAAGCAGGCACCGGGCGCTATGGCATAAGCAGGCTCTGAGGAGGAGGCTATTGTACTCAGGGCATCCAATCACGAGGGGGCAGGTGTCTGGCTTCAGGCAGGACGCACATTTGGAACTCAGAAACAGCATGTCTTCTGTGTTTGTGCACTACAGGGCAGAGAGGCAGCGGGCTCGGGAGGCGAGAGTCACAATGGCCAAGGTGGAGATTGCACTTTGTCAGGGAAGTATGTGGGATGTCTTGATCCACTTTTGCTCTGCCATGCGGCATCACTGTGGTCTGATGGTGCCAGAAACATCAATATGGCTGCAAAACCCTTGTGCATGCCAAAACCTCTGAAAACTGCCCTCTGCAAAACACAAAAAGATGGCTGCCCAATCTACCATGCATGTTGTCAGTGGTGGAACAGAGATCTCACTCCTGAAACTTACCACTGGGCTCCACAACACGTGAAAATGGAGTACAGAGGGAAAAGCAGTGCTCCGCTAAAGGAAATCCCAAAATATTTCTTTAAATCTTTTTACTTTGTTCCTGAAAATGCAGAATGCTGGTTTAAAACACCTTCAAACATCCAGAATTCTTGCTGGGTGCTACAATTCACTTAGGTCAAGAAATCATTGTGAACATACAATCTACTGAAAGTATCAAAGAAACATCTACAGCAAAAGTTGCCTGCCTGTGGAATCTGTCCAAATCTGGGCGCAGTACCCTCGGCCGCCTGAATGACAGCTGTCAGAAGTATGCATGATAAACTTTAAAACATATATATAAAATTAAGTCAAATGTTTGAAATCAAAGTGGCCTGTTACTGAGAGTAATCTATGTTGTAATTGTCTGAGCTCATGGTTTAAAATCTGAAATAATAATGTTTTAGCTGCTAGTTGGAATCACAAGTTTGTTTTTAAGTTAAGGAAAAATGCAACAGAATTAACATTAAATTTAAGCCTGACTAAAACCACCCAAACTGGAATAACAGCTCTCCTTCCAGCTCCTCTCCACCAGAAAATCACACCTATGTGATGATTATAGGGTGGGGGGAAGAATTTGGTCTGCAGTGGGGAAGAAGACAATGGACTTCCTCCAGCTAAAGGAAAGGCTAAGTGTGAAGGGTCGTAAAATGTCCTCTGCCAAGGAAACAGGGAGGAGACTTCTCCTGAACTGAAGGGAGACAAAAAGAGGTGGAGACAAACAGCTATTTGTGGCTGAACTTTCACAAAGAAAATTTTTGTTTAAATACATATAATTTACTATGTAAAATTGTGAAAAATGTAGAAATGACAACATTGTTAATGTAATTTCTGGATGCACGGGTGAAAAGGCGCCAGAACTCTGTGACATATTCTGGGAAGAAACAGCTGAAAATGTAATATTGCACGAAATGTATTTATGCTAGAATTATGAAACGTTATACACTTATGCCCATATATTATACGTGCACACTTGTACAAATTTGCTGATAAACTGGACATTGTATTCCTGATAAAAAGGGCGAAATTTGGTGGAAAGCAGACACAAGATCCCACAGCGACGGGGTTTTGAGGAGTATTTGCTACTCAAAATATGTGATCTATATATGTGGTTGCTATAGAGGTTGCACATGTGGAAATATGTATTGTACCAAAAGTAGATTTTGTGTTCAAGATGCTAGGGGTGGACTCTAGGCCTCAAAAACCCACACCTTTAAGGTGACACCCTGTTTCTCTCCTCCTATCAAGGCAGAGAGGAGACCTTGACCAATCCCTGTAAAAGGGGCGAGCCTTGGATAAACCAGCACACCCACACCCTTTATCATAAGCATAAATAGAGACAGCTCAGCACTCAAAAAGACAGACAGATTCACCCACTATCCCAATGCTGGTGGAGCACCCTGCAGCAGAATTATCCATCTTACTTGCTCCAGACCCCAGACACTTGGCAGAGCAGAAAGGACATTACATAGCTGAACCATTTTCAGCTAGGCCTTAAAAATGTCCAGAACCAGAACCAACCCCAGAAACCTAAGGGGAGCATCACAATATAAACAGCCGGGCTGTGCTGTACTGCTTTCCTGCTAAAAGAATTATTATCTTTTCAACTTCTGCTTAAAGCTACCATCCTCAGATTTCCATAGAACCTAACACTGCATCCCAATTCCATACGGTTCTCCCGTAATCGCAATTACCGCACACTGAAAAGTTTGCCGCAAATTTCCATTTTGGTAAATTCTGACATGTGTAAAACAGCTTTTGATTGCTCCCGACCTTAATTTTCAGATTTCACATTGTTCCTTAGTGTTAAATCATTGCTAGTGTTTGTGTGTAACTATCCAAAGTGACTCCCATAAGAATTTAAACAATTTCAGCAATTTAAACCATATTTAGTGTTTTCGCCCAATCCATTCTCAAGATAACTTTAAAACCATTCAGACCGCTTGCCAATCAATTCTGTTTTTGTCTTGTGTTGCTGGGGGGAAATTAGGATTGATATTTTGTTTGAATTCTGCCATTGCTGAATACCTGCTCTCTTTTCTCATCTCTTTACATTGCCTGTTGGGGGTTGAGGCGTGTGCAGGAGGAAATAGTAACCACACTGTTATTTGATCTGAACACACACACAAAAGTATTATTTCTGTGCTGAATTGTTTTGCTCACTATTACTCCTTGTGTATTAAAGAGATTATTTAGTGTTACATCACCCCATTGGTGATCATTGTGTACCCATTAAAACATAGTGTGATTGAATTGTAACTACATAAATAAATATTTTAACTTTGAAAACCAGCCTAATTCCTGGTTTAGTGTGACCGGGGGGGTTCCAGGAGAGGGGCGTGATATGAGTTGTACATCGTTCAGAATAAAATAACTTTTAGACACAAATAAGTTGTGCATTACACGCATTACACGCTAGGCGTTGATTTAGGTGAGTGCCGGATTGAAATCACTTACAAGGAGGTGGGCTACCATCCTAGAGGAAACTTGCAAGGAGGTAAGGGGATGGAGGGGACCATGCTGGAGGCCCAGCAAGCCCTCCAGGGAAGAACAGAGGCCCACCTAGGGGAATTGGACGCAGTGCTCGATGATGCCTCGGACCAGACATTGCGTGAGATTGGTGTTGAGGAGGACAAGCCCGCTGCCTGTGTACATAGTTTTGTAGATGTAAGTTTCCTTTTTTTAATATGATTTGGAGCTGACATTTTGGACAATACTCAATGTTATTTGTACATAGTTCAGTAGGTGTAAGTTTCCTTTTGATTTTGTTTTGTTTTGGAGTGGACTAATTGGACAATCCTCCATGGTTATTTTGTACATAGTTCTTTATGGTGTGTTTCCCTTTGACTTTTCGCCAGACTTTAAGAACCTTCATTTTATTTGTGGACTGTACATATATTTTTTCACATGTGGATGTTTATTTTTATTTTTCATTTTCATGGAAAGCTTTCTTATTTTTTGCAGTCTGTATGCCAGTAATACAACTGTATAATATATTATTTTATTTACTCACAGTCGTTGTTTGTAGCAGTTATTTTGATGTGTGCCTGTTTGTTATTCCATTTAGTCACCCTAATTCTGACCATTGGTAGTCATGTGTGTGGTTGCCTACATGCATGTGTATTGTTGCAGGTTTTTTTTCTGAGAGCAGTATACACATGTGGCTGACCAGTGCTGGTCTGTGAAGTGGAAGTATGGGTGTGCACTTTCAAATGGTATTTCCTTTGACATGTGCTGCATCACTCCGTGTTAGCCCTCACTGTGTTTGGTAGGGAAATGGGTCGGTTGACTGTGGGAGTGTTACATGTTCAGGATAATGGCACATTATTTACTTAATGCTGCGTGACACATATGTAGTGTATTCACCCTTCACCAGCATGTGTTTCTACATTATTCATTATCTCAGGTGTTGCTCAACCTTTTGCCCTGGAATACACTAGTGGCATTTCTTTATATTCCACAGTGGCAGACCAAAGCAGCTGTCTCTGTATGTTGTGCACTCTGTGATTACCATGTCCTTCACAGTGATGTGTTTGTTAGGGAATCTCTTATGGAAATAGCAGCTCAATGAGGCTCAATGAGGCTGAACCACCTGGCCATTGTTTGTTCTTGTGGCACACATTGAGGGTTTGTTTGCTTGTGTCATTGTTAAACATTTCGTCCCTGGGAATTGGTGACATGACATTTTCAGGTGGTCATCAGGGCCTCACTTTCATAATCACTTGTCACATGTGTGTGTTGGGAGATGGATACAGCCAGCAATTGTATGTAAACAGATGGTGCACTAATGGATGTGCCACAGGTGAGTCATTTCATTTTGGTTTGCAGGATACATGTTCCTGAGGATATTCTGGCTGATGACATAACACGCGGACCAGGTGCACAACACACAAACGTGCACTGATGATGTGTCACAATGTCAGGGTACATCATGCAGGTGATGTCCCTTGTGGAGGGGGCTGCCTGCAGGTTGGTATCATGGGTAATAGGGGCTGGTTGTCCCGTCTGGTAGGGGCTGCCTGCACGGTGATGTCAGGGGTAATGGGGGCTGGTGTGTGGGTGTCTTGCCTGGAGGGGGCTGTTGCAGGGTGGTGTCATGGGTAATGAGGGCTGGGGTGGGAGTGTTCCTTTTGGAGGGGGCTGCCTGCAGGGTGGTGTCACAGGTAATGGGGGCAGGGGTGAAGCTGTTCCATCTGGTGGGGGCTGCCTGCAGGGTGATGTCACAGGTAATGGGGGCTGGGCTGGAGCTGTTCCATCTGGAGGTGGCTGCCTGCAGGGTGATGACATGGGTAATGGGGCTAGGGTGGGGGTGTCCCTTGTGGAGGGGGCTGTCTGTAGGGTGGTGTCACGGGTAATGGAGGTGGGGGTTTCCTATCTGGTGGGGGCTGCTGCAGGGTGGAGTCACAGGTAATGGGGGCTGGGGTGTGGGTGCCCCATCTGGAGGGGGCTGCCTGCAGGGGGGAGCAACAGGTGATGGGGGCTGGGGTGGTGGTGCCCCTTCTGGGGGGTGCCTGCAGAGTGGTGTCATGGATAATGGGCTGAGGTGGGGTGTCCCTTGTGGAGGGGGCTGCCTGCAGGGTGGTGTCATGGGTAATAGGGGCTGCAGTGTGGTGTCCCCTGTGGAGGGGGCTGCCTGCAGGGTGGTGTCATGGATAATGGGGGCTGGGGTGTCCCATTTGGTAGGGGCTGCCTACAGGGTGGTGACATGGGTAATAGGGGTAGGGGAGGGGTGTCCCTTGTGGAGGGGGCTGTCTGCAGTTTGGGGTCACAGGTAATGGGGGCTGGGGTGTCCCATTTGGTGGGGGCTGCCTGCAGGGTGGTGTCACAGGTAATGGGGGCTGGGGTGGGGGTGTCCCATCTGGAGGGGGCTGCCTGAAGGGTGGTGCCACAGGTAATGGGGACTGCGGTGTCCCTTGTGGAGGGGGCTGCCTGCAGGGTGGTGTCACGGGTAATGGGGGATGGGGTGTCCCGTCTGGTGGGTGCTGCCTGCAGGGTGGTGTCATGGGTAATGAGGGCTGGGGTGTCCTGTCTGGTGGGGGCTGCCTGCAGGGTGGTGTAACGGGTAATGGGGGCTGGGGTGGCGGTGTCCCATCTGGAGGGGGCTGCATGCCGGGGATTGCGAGGTGGTGACGTGCAATTACGCTGGAGTGCGACTGGGGATTGCGGGGTGTTTTTGCACGATTAAGCTGGGTTGTGTCCGGGATTGCAGGGTGTTTTTGCGTGATTGCACTGGAGTGCGACCGGGGATTGCGGGGTATTTTCGTGCGATTACACTGGGGAACGACTGGGGATTGCAGGGTGTTTTCTTTTGATTAAGCTGAGGTGTTACCGGGGATTGCAGGTTTTTTTATTGTGATTTCGGTGGGCTGCGACCAGGGATTGCGGGGTGTTGGTGTGCAATGTGGCTGGTGTTGGGGCTGGCCTTACATGGGAGGGCACACATTTTCTATGGGGTGCGGCCGGTGTTTGCGGGGTGTTTTTGCGCGATTACACTGGGGTGCAACCGGGGATTGGGAGGTGTTGGTGTGTGATTTAGCTGGTGTAGGGGCTGGCCTTGCATGGGAGGGCACAAGATTTCTATGGGGTGCGGCATGGGTTTGCAGGGTGTTTTCCCATGATTACGCTGGGATGCACCTGGGGATAGCGGGGTGTTTACTTGCGATTTAGCTGAGGGGGCTGTATGATGGGTGTGATGCTGGAAATGCAGCGGAGGGACAGGGCCTCCATATCCTTGTCCTTTACTGCTTCTTATTGTGTGTTCTGTTGTGTTTTCCGCACAGGAGTTCATGTCGGACTCCTGGTGGTGCAGCTCTATCTTTTGGTTTGGTGTGCAGACCCATGGGATAACCTTATGGCACCATGGGTGGGGGGTACAACCCTGTGCCCCTAGTGCATATTTATGGGCACCTGTGTGTGGCCCACAGAGCAGGGTATGGGCTGGTGACAGCTCTATGCTGAATTTGACATGTGCTCTGAGTATCCTCCATTTTGGGATAGCCAGGCCCTGCCATTGGAATCAGTCGATTCCTGATAGGAAACAAGATGTCCCCTGTGGCCTCTTGCTTTCTATTGCCTGTTACCTTGTTTTCCCAAAGTCCTGGGAAGACCTGACTCTGTACCTTCCCCTTGACTGGCTGTTGGGTGGAAGTTCCATATATGGTGTTGTTGTAAAGTCCAGGCCAGACTGGCTGGAGCCTTCCCAGTGACTGTATCTTGTGGATACACCCTGTGTTTGGGACCTGGGTCAATGGAGTGTGTGACAGATATGCATTCTGTGTTGTGGATGTCTAGTTTCTGGTGTTTGACACAATGACTGAGACAGCCCTGCCCGAAACTGGTATGAATGCAGTGTGGAGTGTTGAATGGCTGGGTACTTGTCCCGATATATATAACTTGTTGTGAGTGTCTGGAGAGAAGTGAATGGCCTGAATGCACTAGGCACCTGATTGGCTGCCTGCTGGAATGAATGCACTTCTGACAGATTGGTTGCCTGAGTGTGAACCAGCAGAATGAATGGGAGATCAACTAGTATATTTGGGGGCCTCTCACTGCTAGAATTTGTGTTCAGAAGCTTAAGAGAAACTGGAGTTGAAACTGAAGCTTAACCTTGAAGCCCTGCTGGAAGAGAAGTTGTTCTGTTTCTCTACTTCATCAATCTGAAAGCTGCTGTGTCTCCAAGGACTGACCCAGAGAGGACCTGGTAAGGCGCCCTCTTCCGGAGCTACGAGGGACCATTGTGCACCAGCTGATCTTTGCCAAAGCTCCCTGGTAGACAGACCTACGACAGGCTGCCGAATGGGGACAGGGACTGCCACAGAATCCCAAAGAGAAGCACCCGGACTGTTGTCTGCCACCATCAACAACCGCCGTTGCCGACCGGAGCTGCCATGCTCCCGTTGCCTAAGAACTTTTGATTCATGGATGCGCTCGTCTGCACCACGGCCCAACTTATCCCACCAGAGAAGGCAAGGCCATCAACGCACTGAGGAGCATCCACCAGTGGGTTTCCTGCCACCCAAAGACCACAGAGACACCGACGACTCGACGCCCTTGCAGGGCCACAGTTCTTCAAACTCTTTGTGGTCCAGGTCTATTGACATTGAGGTGTCCCACACGCCTCTTCCTTGCAGGACGTTTATGCTTCCCCATCGACAAGCCCCGCTAGGAACGAATCTGCCACTTCACCGCCGTATTTCACCATGTTCATCGCCGGACGTTCGATGACCTGTGGCTCCTGCCTTAGAGGGAGTGCACTCAAGAAGGGCTGTTGATTTCCCAAAGAGGAACTCTACAACACCAGATACTTTGGGGTTGCTGAACTATTGGAAAGATTCTTGTGAACAATATATGGAGTGGGCTTGTGATATATCTTTATTCTACAGGTTGCCCAGGTGGGGGGATCTCCACACGGAACTGTTTCTAACGGTAGAGGCAAATATTCTGCCTATTGTTCTCATCATCTTGCTTTCCTCCAATACCTATTGTTGGTTTCCTTTATGAACTAATTTGTGTGACATTTAACCATACAGTTGATGCACTTTAATGAGATCTAATAGTAATAGTGGTACCACGTAGAACTGTATATTTGCCATTGTAGATAACCGGGCACAAAGTGAGTTATCATGATATTGTACATAACCTTGAACATTAATTATATAAAGACTCTGTTTTAACTAATACAGTGTGTGGACATTCCTTTGTGGGTGCTTGGGGACTACACTGTACTTGGGAACCAGCCTGCATCACCTCCTGAGAAGCTAGGCCTTTATTGCTCATCCATTGCTACCACAATAGAGAATATTGGCTGGGGTCCTCTGTGCCTCTCCTCTACCATATAGAGAGCAGAGGTACAGACACCCCCCTCCGGTCTTTACACTCGTGGCAGCGGTGGGATGCCTATGGTTTTAAGAATCAGTGAATAACTGTGCCACTTACAAAATATCTGTACTTTGTTAAATTGAGGTTTAGTTGTGTACAAGATAACTGCATTACAAGCAATGGAGTCTATTGCAAATGGTAAATTGACAAGGATGAGCCTAGAGGCTCTCCAGATTGTTTGTGAAGCCAGGGAGTTAGACTTTGTGGATAAGTCTAGGGCTGAGCTGATAGCTGCCCTGGTGGACTACTAAACTGATGGTGAAATCTTGAATGGGAGGGTGCAACCAATGAGGACTCTGCCCCTAGGGTTGTTGCTGAATCTGATTCTGGGAATGCCACCATTACTGCTGCCTCTGTTCCAAACCACAGAACTGCTCTTCAGAGGGAAGCCCTGAAGATTGAACTTTTAAAATTGGAGCTACAACGGGAACAGTTAGCCTTTCAATACAAAAAGTTGGCAACAGAAGCTGAGTTGAAGAAAGAGGAGTTGGCACAGCAAGTGATACACAAAGATAGGGACACTGAGCACCAAAGAATCCAGCTAGAAAAAGCTAGAATGGAGACTTCAGCTAAACCATTTGAGAGTGCCAGGTCCCCAGCCACCAAGTGTATGAAAGATTTGGTTGGTGTGTTTGTGGAGGGTTTTGATATCCTCCAGTGGATTGAAGCATTTGAAATGGCTTGTGCAATTCATGATGTTGATAAGAGAGATTGGGCTAAGTGTTTCTTAAGCAGAGTGCCTCAGACTGGATATGACTGTATTCTGAATCTGAGTGTGGAAGAAACGGGTCAGTATGAGTGCATGAAGTCTGCTTTGATTGCCAAGTTTGGCAAGACCCCTACCCAATACCGTACAAGGTTCAGGGATTTAAAGAAGAGAGAGAATGTGTCTTGGGTAGACTGGGTGAGTGCTGTGCACATGAACATGATGGAGTGGATTGATGGTTACAAAGTGAAAACGTTTATTGATTTGTCCCACCTGTTGTTTTTTGAGCATTTTTCTGAAGTCCGTTCACCAGAACTGTGTCAATATGTTGCTGACCAGACCATTTTGGATCCCTTTAAGCTGGCTAGTTTGGCTGACAAGTGGGTCTCCCACCGGGTGTCCCCTAAGGACTCCAGTGGGAAGGACAAGGACAAAGAAAAGGGGACCTCTCAGAAAGCTGAGGAGTCCTAGGAGCAATCACAGCTGAGTAAACCAAAACCTTCCTCCCCTAAAACCCAAAAGTCTAGTGGGGATAAGTCATCTCTGGGTGGGAATAAGAGTAGTGGTCCACCTGCTGCAAAACATGCTCCCAGTGGTTCCAGTATAGTACCCCGCATTCCTGGCATTTGTTGGGACTGTGGGGCTCTGGATCACAAGAGGAGTGACCCCAAGTGTAAAGATAAGGCACTTGGAGTCCAGGCTGTCAGCCTGACCTACTCTTACCCCATGTCTGAGGTGGAGGCCACTGTCCTCCCCTCCTCTACAGGGATCACATTTGGTGCTCCTGTAGAGATTTCCTTAGTGTCCCTTGGGGCCGGGGACCAGTACGCGGAAGTACTCGTGACTATCCCACAGAAAACCCCAGGTATTTGAGAAGTGTCCTCTTGAATGGCCAGCCTTCTACTGGCTTGAGAGACACTGCGGCAAGCATGAAAGTGGTGGACAGGACCCTGCTCAAACCAGAGGACTATGTAGGTGCTCCTCTGAGAACCACCAGGATAGCTGGAGGGCCTCCCAAATGATCACCTGTAGCCTTAGTCACACTCATTATTGGAGACAAGAGAGCAAAGCTTCCTGTCCTGGTTCAGGCCAATGTCCCTGCTAACATTCTGTTAGGTAATGATCTAGTGGAGTTGGGGTTGATCTCGGATGATCGCCCCATGGCTGCTGCTGAAGTCACTAGGTCACAGTTGACACAGGATCTGGCTGTGAGTCAGGTCTCTGAGCAAAAGGCGAGGCCTAAGGCAAGAAGACGGAAGACCAAGAAGGCCCCCTCTGTGGAAGGGGCTCCTTCTCTTCTTGCTGTTTCTACAGCACCCATTGGGATCCATGCTCCGGATGGGCTGGGTCCAGTGGAAAACCCAAACTCAACTCCTGAGGGAGAAGAGACAGAAGACTCTCCTGTGGGAGAGGTTCTCAACCCAGAGGACCACCCTGATCTTCAATGCCTGCTGGCTGACGGGGGACCCTCCCGGGCAGACTTCCGTAAGGGACAGAGAGAGTGCCACTCTCTGTCGAGGGTCTGAAGAAACAGGCCCTGTCCCAGGCATAAGGAGAAGTGCCTAGGAAATTCCGGATCTATTGGGAGGGCGAGCTCCTTGTTAGTGAGCCCAATAAGCCTGAACCTGGTGCCCTCAAGAGGTTGGTAGTACCCCGGGTTTACAGGCCCTTGCTGCTGCAGTTGGCGCATGAGGTGCCCTTAGCTGGTTATCTTGGCACCAAGAAGATTAAGCAGAGGCTCTCTGCCCATTTCTACAGGCCCCGTATGGGAGTGGAAGTGGAGTACCACTGCAGGACCTGCCCAACTTGTCAGTTGTCTGGCAAGACTGGAGGCAGTGTCATTGCCCCACTGCAGCCATTGCCAGTGGTTGGTACACCGTTTGAGAGGATGGTCATCGACATTGTCAGTCCCCTTGACCCTCCCACTTCAGGTGGACATCAATTCATCCTGGTCTTTGTTGATCATGCCCCCAGGTACCTTGAGGCGCTGTCCAGTCATAGTTTCGAAAACATAGTTTCTACATGCAAAAGTTTCGACACAAAAGCATCGGAAAAAAAAAGTTTTGAATGCATTTTTTTCATGTTAAAGGTTTTATTTTATTTTCGTATAGAGAAAAAAGTTTAATTTAAAAAGAAAACAGGGGATTGGGGGGAACCCCCCATTAAAAAAACTAAATTAAAAAAAAATGTATTCAAAACTTTTGTTTTCGATGCTTTTTTGTCAAAACTTTTGTATGTAGACACTTTGACTGTCAAAACAGTCACTATAAACCCATGAGGCTATACCCCTTCGGACTGTTACTCTCAAGGTGGTTGCCAGGGCTCTGCTGGGCATTTTCACCCGTGTTGGATTCCCTAAGGAGGTTGTCTCTGACAGAGGATCCAACTTCATGTCTAGTTACATGAAATCCATGTGAAAAGAGTGCAGGGTAACCTACTAGTTATCCTCCTCTTTCCATCCCAGACCAATGGTCTGGTTGAGAGATTTAATAAAACTCTCAAGGGCATGCTAGGGACTTTGGAAGAGCCCCTAAGGAGGAAATGGGATCTCCTCCTGCCATGCCTGCTGTTCGCTTACAAAGAGCTACCTCAAGAGGGTGTTGGTTTCAGCCCCTTTGAGTAACTCTTTGGACAACCCGAGAGGGGGCCACTAGCCTTGATCAGAGAAGGTTGGGAGGACTGTGTTTTAACTAATACAGTGTGTGGACATTCCTTTGTGGGTGCTTGGGGACTACACTGTACTTGGGAACCAGCCTGCATCACCTCCTGAGAAGCTAGGCCTTTATTGCTCATCCATTGCTACCACAATAGAGAATATTGGCTGGGGTCCTCTGTGCCTCTCCTCTACCATATAGAGAGCAGAGGTACAGACACCCCCCTCCGGTCTTTACACTCGTGGCAGTGGTGGGATGCCTATGGTTTTAAGAATCAGTGAATAACTGTGCCACTTACAAAATATCTGTACTTTGTTAAATTGAGGTTTAGTTGTGTACAAGATAACTGCATTACAAGCAATGGAGTCTATTGCAAATGGTAAATTGACAAGGATGAGCCTAGAGGCTCTCCAGATTGTTTGTGAAGCCAGGGAGTTAGACTTTGTGGATAAGTCTAGGGCTGAGCTGATAGCTGCCCTGGTGGACTACTAAACTGATGGTGAAATCTTGAATGGGAGGATGCAACCAATGAGGACTCTGCCCCTAGGGTTGTTGCTGAATCTGATTCTGGGAATGCCACCATTACTGCTGCCTCTGTTCCAAACCACAGAACTGCTCTTCAGAGGGAAGCCCTGAAGATTGAACTTTTAAAATTGGAGCTACAACGGGAACAGTTAGCCTTTCAATACAAAAAGTTGGCAACAGAAGCTGAGTTGAAGAAAGAGGAGTTGGCACAGCAAGTGATACACAAAGATAGGGACACTTAGCACCAAAGAATCCAGCTAGAAAAAGCTAGAATGGAGACTTCAGCTAAACCATTTGAGAGTGCCAGGTCCCCAGCCACCAAGTGTATGAAAGATTTGGTTGGTGTGTTTGTGGAGGGTTTTGATATCCTCCAGTGGATTGAAGCATTTGAAATGGCTTGTGCAATTCATGATGTTGATAAGAGAGATTGGGCTAAGTGTTTCTTAAGCAGAGTGCCTCAGACTGGATATGACTGTATTCTGAATCTGAGTGTGGAAGAAACGGGTCAGTATGAGTGCATGAAGTCTGCTTTGATTGCCAAGTTTGGCAAGACACCTACCCAATACCTTACAAGGTTCAGGGATTTAAAGAAGAGAGAGAATGTGTCTTGGGTAGACTGGGTGAGTGCTGTGCACATGAATATGATGGAGTGGATTGATGGTTACAAAGTGAAAACGTTTATTGATTTGTCCCACCTGTTGTTTTTTGAGCATTTTTCTGAAGTCCGTTCACCAGAACTGTGTCAATATGTTGCTGACCAGACCATTTTGGATCCCTTTAAGCTGGCTAGGTTGGCTGACAAGTGGGTCTCCCAGCGGGTGTCCCCTAAGGACTCCAGTGGGAAGGACAAGGACAAAGAAAAGGGGACCTCTCAGAAAGCTGAGGAGTCCTAGGAGCAATCACAGCTGAGTAAACCAAAACCTTCCTCCCCTAAAACCCAAAAGTCTAGTGGGGATAAGTCATCTCTGGGTGGGAATAAGAGTAGTGGTCCACCTGCTGCAAAACATGCTCCCAGTGGTTCCAGTATAGTACCCCGCATTCCTGGCATTTGTTGGGACTGTGGGGCTCTGGATCACAAGAGGAGTGACCCCAAGTGTAAAGATAAGGCACTTGGAGTCCAGGCTGTCAGCCTGACCTACTCTTACCCCATGTCTGAGGTGGAGGCCACTGTCCTCCCCTCCTCTACAGGGATCACATTTGGTGCTCCTGTAAAGATTTCCTTAGTGTCCCTTGGGGCCGGGGACCAGTACGCGGAAGTACTCGTGACTATCCCACAGAAAACCCCAGGTATTTGAGAAGTGTCCTCTTGAATGGCCAGCCTTCTACTGGCTTGAGAGACACTGCGGCAAGCATGAAAGTGGTGGACAGGACCCTGCTCAAACCAGAGGACTATGTAGGTGCTCCTCTGAGAACCACCAGGATAGCTGGAGGGCCTCCCAAATGATCACCTGTAGCCTTAGTCACACTCATTATTGGAGACAAGAGAGCAAAGCTTCCTGTCCTGGTTCAGGCCAATGTCCCTGCTAACATTCTGTTAGGTAATGATCTAGTGGAGTTGGGGTTGATCTCGGATGATCGCCCCATGGCTGCTGCTGAAGTCACTAGGTCACAGTTGACACAGGATCTGGCTGTGAGTCAGGTCTCTGAGCAAAAGGCGAGGCCTAAGGCAAGAAGACGGAAGACCAAGAAGGCCCCCTCTGTGGAAGGGGCGCCTTCTCTTCTTGCTGTTTCTACATCACCCATTGGGATCCATGCTCCGGATGGGCTGGGTCCAGTGGAAAACCCAAACTCAACTCCTGAGGGAGAAGAGACAGAAGACTCTCCTGTGGGAGAGGTTCTCAACCCAGAGGACCACCCTGATCTTCAATGCCTGCTGGCTGACGGGGGACCCTCCCGGGCAGACTTCCGTAAGGGACAGAGAGAGTGCCACTCTCTGTCGAGGGTCTGAAGAAACAGGCCCTGTCCCAGGCATAAGGAGAAGTGCCTAGGAAATTCCGGATCTATTGGGAGGGTGAGCTCCTTGTTAGTGAGCCCAATAAGCCTGAACCTGGTGCCCTCAAGAGGTTGGTAGTACCCCGGGTTTACAGGCCCTTGCTGCTGCAGTTGGCGCATGAGGTGCCCTTAGCTGGTTATCTTGGCACCAAGAAGATTAAGCAGAGGCTCTCTGCCCATTTCTACTGGCCCCGTATGGGAGTGGAAGTGGAGTACCACTGCAGGACCTGCCCAACTTGTCAGTTGTCTGGCAAGACTGGAGGCAGTGTCATTGCCCCACTGCAGCCATTGCCAGTGGTTGGTACACCGTTTGAGAGGATGGTCATCGACATTGTCAGTCCCCTTGACCCTCCCACTTCAGGTGGACATCAATTCATCCTGGTCTTTGTTGATCATGCCCCCAGGTACCTTGAGGCGCTGTCCAGTCATAGTTTCGAAAACATAGTTTCTACATGCAAAAGTTTCGACACAAAAGCATCGGAAAAAAAAAGTTTTGAATGCATTTTTTTCATGTTAAAGGTTTTATTTTATTTTCGTATAGAGAAAAAAGTTTAATTTAAAAAGAAAACAGGGGATTGGGGGGAACCCCCCATTAAAAAAACTAAATTAAAAAAAAATGTATTCAAAACTTTTGTTTTCGATGCTTTTGTGTCAAAACTTTTGTATGTAGACACTTTGACTGTCAAAACAGTCACTATAAACCCATGAGGCTATACCCCTTCGGACTGTTACTCTCAAGGTGGTTGCCAGGGCTCTGCTGGGCATTTTCACCCGTGTTGGATTCCCTAAGGAGGTTGTCTCTGACAGAGGATCCAACTTCATGTCTAGTTACATGAAATCCATGTGAAAAGAGTGCAGGGTAACCTACTAGTTATCCTCCTCTTTCCATCCCAGACCAATGGTCTGGTTGAGAGATTTAATAAAACTCTCAAGGGCATGCTAGGGACTTTGGAAGAGCCCCTAAGGAGGAAATGGGATCTCCTCCTGCCATGCCTGCTGTTCGCTTACAAAGAGCTACCTCAAGAGGGTGTTGGTTTCAGCCCCTTTGAGTAACTCTTTGGACAACCCGAGAGGGGGCCACTAGCCTTGATCAGAGAAGGTTGGGAGGCCACCCCTCCAGGTCCCGGCAAGCAAGTGGGGGACTATGTGTTAGGCTTCAGATGGAGGATGACACAGATGATGGGTCAGGCGGCAATGAATCTCAAGGCCAGCCAGGAATTGAATAGGTACTGGTATGACCTTAAAGCCTCACCAGTGGATTGGACTCTGGGACAAGAAATCCTTGTGATGGAGCCTACCAAGCCTAGAGCTTTTGCATACAAGTGGACTGGACCCTTCAGGATCATCTCCAAGATGGGCGAAGTCAATTATCTTGTTGACATGGGAGCCCCTGGGGTAGACCCTCAGGTATTCCATGTTAACAGGCTCAAGCCTTTTCCACAGGCGAGCACAAGTCTCATGTCTCTTGCTAGCTTCAGAGCAAGAAGAGGATGAGAGTGAGCCCCTTCCTGATTTGCTGCATAGCAACCCTCAGGATGGCTCCGTGGAGGGAGTACATCTCTCTCCCGATCTGACAGAGCAGCAAAGGGCCTGCAGGGCTTTGCTCCGGCAGTATGCCTCTCTGTTTTCACTGACTCCAGGCCTTACACCATGGTGTAGGCACAAAATTGACACTGGTGACAGTGTGCCTGGGAAAAGCAGGTGCTACCGTATGTCAGATACAGTTAAGAACCACATCAAGGCTGTGGTCGCCAAGATCTTGGATCTGGTTGTTATTGAACCCTCAACCAGTCACTGATCCAGTCCAGTGGTCCTTGTCCCCAAGGCAAGTTCCCAGGCAGGTACCAAGGATTGGAGGTTCTGTGTGGACTACAGAGGAGTCAATGTCATCACCAAAACTGATGCACTCCCATTGCCCCTGGCTGATGAGCTCATGGGCACCATGGTTCATAGTCATAATATCGAGAAAAAAAAAAGTCGAAAGTCATAATATCGAGAAAAAAAAGTAGAAAAAAAAAGTCACATTTCTTTTTTAATACGTTTTTTATTCGAAATCGGGGGGTTCCCCCCAAACCCCCTTTTTTTTTTTTTTTACCTTTTTTTTATCTACGAGAGCCAAACATTAAATATAAATAAAAAAATAAATAATTCGACTTTTTTTTCAATATTTTTGTCATGCGACTTTGTTTTCGATATTTTGACTGCACACCGGGCACCATAGGTGCTGCCAAATTTGTGAGCACCTTTGACCTTACCTCAGGCTATTGGCAAATAGCTCTGACGGACCATGCCAAGGAAAAGACGGCATTCTCAACACCTGAGGGACTCTACCAGTTTAGGGTTGTGCCTTTTGGGTTGAAGAATGCCTCTTCCACCTTCCAGAGATTGGCCAATCATGCGCTCAATGGGCTGGAGGCCTTTTTTGTGGCTTACTTAGATGACATTGCCGTCTACAGTTCCACCTGGGAAGAGCATTTGACACATCTGGATAAGGTGTTGCAGGCCTTGAAAAGGGCTAACCTCACTATTAAGGCCACCAAATGCCAGATAGCTCAGGGTAAAGTCACATATCTTGGTCATGAGGTAGGAGGGGGTCAAATCCAACCTCTCCTCAGTAAAGTACAGCATGTACATGACTTGGAGACTCCCACTGCTCAAACCCAGATGAGAGCCTGTTTGGGTCTCATTGGGTATTATCGCAATTAGATGGCAGACTATGGAACCATAGCTGCACCCCCGACAGCACTGACTTCACCCAAACCGCTTAGGAAGGGTAATTGGACTGAAGAATGTCAGAGGGCCTTTGATGGCTTGAAAGAAAGTCTGTGTAGGGCACCTGTGTTGTGTGCGCCCGATTACAGCAAGCCCTTTATTGTTCAAGCTGACGCCTGCGACATCCCACGTCCTCTGGAGAGGCACACCTACACCACTGCAGAAGCAGTGCGGTGCGCTGCCTAGGAGGGTAGCCGGAGCTCCCTCCACCCAGTAGGTAGGCCACCAAGCTTCAGCACAACCATTGCCATATTTCCGCATTTCGTGCCACCGTGTGAAATATCCTCAAAGACCTACACCGCCGCCCGTGTCCGCCGCAGAGCGCACTACCATCGCTGGATTTATTTGTGAATCTCATGTCACCCCAGCATTGTGTGCGTGTGGAGCGCCATTCCAAGATGGCCCCCCTGCACCCTTAGGCACCACTCTCTTTGTGCCTCGACCTCCCCATGCTCCCATTGGCCATCCACCACGATATCCCGGCCAATAGCAGACCGGGAGGCGTGAGCCGGCTCCTGCTCGAAGGCCGCCTGCTACAAGGCTATATGCCTGTCCCTGCCTGTCCCGCCTCCTGATCCCATGTCCTCTGGAGAGGCACACCTACACCACTGCAGGAGCAGTGCGGTGGGCTGCCTAGGAGGGTAGCCGGAGCTCCCTCCTCCCTGTAGGTAGGCCACCAAGCTTAAGCACAACCATTGCCATATTTCCGCATTTCGTGCCACTGTGTGAAATATCCTCAAAGACCTACACCGCCGCCCGTGTCCGCCGTAGAGCGCACTACCATCGCTGGATTTATTTGTGAATCTCACGTCACCCCAGCATTGTGTGCGTGCGGAGCGCCATTCCAAGATGGCCGCCCTGCACCCTTAGGCACCACTCTCTTTGTGCCTCGACCTGCCCACGCTCCCATTGGCCATCCACCACGATATCCCGGCCAATAGCAGACCGGGAGGTGTGAGCCAGCTCCTGCTCGAAGGCCGCCTGCTACAAGGCTATATGCCTGTCCCTGCCTGTCCACGTCTAACCTCGCCGTCGCCAGAAAACTCTCTTCAACCAGAGTCCTGTCCGGAACACTACGGTACTGTGCACTCCCACTACTCTCTCACTCGAGCAGCGCTATTGTAACGTATCTCGAGACCACGCAATTAGTGGTCTACATAACTCATTTGACAGAGTCAACCCACTGTAGACGTGTATACGTGGAAAGTGCACCCACACAAACTCTCCAAAAATGCCTTAATCTGTCTACGATGTACAAATAAGACTTGCTGAGATCACTCCTAGCCATGTCTAATCCCAGACCCCCTGCACTTCATGCATTGTGTGCCGCCTAACCTATGCAGTTATCTACTATTCATTTGGTAACATTGTTTGATTGCTGCTTTGCTGAATTTGAATGTTTCCCGCTACAGCGCTAATCAATGCTGAACCTAGGTCTTAGGCTACTTCCCACACCTTCGACTTTCACCGTGTCCACCAGACCTCCTGCAATTCACGTACTGTGCGCTGCCTAGCTACTACTTATTGTTGAGATCATGCCTAGCCACGTTTAATCCTAGCAACGTTATTTGACTTTTACCGAGTGCTGCAATTCACGCACCGCCTAGCCCACGCTGTTATATTTTACTCATCTGCAAATATTACTAGAATGCTGATATGCTGCTAATCAACGCTGAACTCAGGCTACCAACCAAATCTCAGACTTTCGGCCACAACCAACTGAAACTAGGCTTTTCACCCCATGCGATTGAATCCTATTGAACACCACCTTACTAGACTGACGCCCGGTAGACCCAGTGCCAATATTGAACTCAGGTGAACTATTGCCTGTTCAATCCACTACCTTGCACTTGAATTATTCTCACTTACACCATAGTGACTCAGTACCCAGATGTTACTTGACCTCATGCTACCTGACAACAACTACACTGCACTAGCCCTTTCTTGCCCAATATCATAATATATTTCCACGCGCTTTATACCGTGTTACTGAGATTAATACTGCACATTTTGAACAGTCAATATCCAATCATGCTAACAAATCCACCATCACATGAGCCCCTACATAACCCTTACACACTAACTAAAACGACTTCCACACCCTGCCCTGTTCTCATGAGGAACCTTAAACTACGTGGCAGGCTCCCAAGGCTCTATGATCCTCTAACTAAACTAGCCCACAACAAGGCAACTAGGAATCCATCCCTGCACCCCCTTCAGCTGAACAGTAGACTTCACCGCGAGCCAATCCGCGACCGGAAAAGTATGCACGAATTTGTGCCACCGCCCATAAATCCAGTAGAACATGGGACCAAGGGTGCACTAATAAATGCCCGTTTCATGGTAGCCCATGCATCAGACATTGCCGACCTGTTATACAACGAAGACTTGGACTTCTTAGCGGTCACTGAATCTTGGTTACATCCCACGGCAGGCCCTGCAATTATGCTAGCGGTACCTGATGACTATACGTTACTAAGACTCGACCGAACCACCTCTAGAGGCGGATGTCTTGCCATCATAGCCAAAACTAAATTCCCTCTAACAATCGAATCACCCACCAATGCTTGCTCCTGTGAATCATTAACCGCCAAGTTAACCCTATCTAACACTCAATCCATCTCCATTAACCTTATCTACCGACCGCCAGGCCCTTTACGGTCATTTGAAGAAGACCTCACAGACATCCTATCAAACAACCTCAAAAACTCCTCACAGCGTATCTTACTAGGAGACTTTAACCTCGGATTTAACGACCCCGCAGACGCCAACGCCACTACAATCAATAATACCTTAGAGGAACTGGGCTTTACCCAGAAGGTCACTGAGCCTACCCATATCAAAGGGAGAACCCTGGACTGGTTAGCTGTGTACAACTGCCCAGTCCTAGTCTCTGCCATACTCCCGCAGCCCTGGACAGACCATTACTTGATCTTGTTCACCCTAGAGGCAACTCCAGCACAAGCTAACAGTATAGCTCCAGCTGTGCAGTCCCGAAATAAAAAAAACATCACCCCAGAAAATTTGATCCCGCTGATCACACCGACCTTGAATGCCATTCCAGACCACACAGATCCATTCACGTTGGTGGACATCTACAATAAAATCATGCTCTCATCCCTTGATGCCATAGCCCCCTTGAAGCTAAAAAAGAGCAAGCCCCGGAAACACATCAATTCCTGGTTTTCGCCTCATCTTAAAGCCCTCAGACAGGAAAATCGACGCTGTGAAAAAACTTGGCGAGCTCACCCCTCAGAAAAAAAATAAAAAAACTTGAGCAGACTAGCTTACCAATACAAAAAGGAAATTGTATTGGACAAACAAACATCCTATAGCACGCAAATCCCACAAGCGAAATCCAACACTAGAGAGCTTTTGACAATACTAAAAGAGTTTGAATCCCCGATCCAAGTGCCAGACTCGTGCATCAAAGATAAAAACTGGTGCACTGGTATACAAAATGCCTTAGAGAACAACATCTCCTCTCTTAAGACAAAGATAAGCATTAAAAAAGAATCTCTCCTATCCTCTACTAAGACGAGTACCTTCACCCACAAAAAGACCCACCTGACTCAATCACCCCCCCATCGCACAACCCCCCCTTTAATTTCCATAAAGTATCCTCCAAAGAGGTAGAAAATACCATTCTCACCCTCAAACCATCAAATTGCCACAGAGACCTTTGCCCCGCTCAATTGATTAAGGATGCGGCCCGTGATCTTGCACCATTTATTACCAAACTTATAAATGTGTCTTTCACATCAGGCACCGTATCTAATAACTTAAACCAGTCCTGGGTCCTCCCCTTGCTCAAAAAACCGAATCTAGACCCATCCACTCCCACCAACTACCGCCCCATTACCACAGTATCGTTCCTTCTCAAAATCCTCGACAAAATTGCATACCAACAGATCCAACATTACCTTGAGCACTTCCATCTACTAGGTGTCCGACAATCGGGCTTCAGGCCTCAGCACGGAACCGAAACTGCACTTATAGATCTCAAGGCACAAATAGACGAGCTGAGAGATCAGGGTAAGACAGCACTACTGCTACTCCTTGATCTCTCGGCTGCCTTCAATTTGGTCGACCATGAGATCTTGTGCAACCACCTACAAAAAGCTGCCCACTTTTCTCAAGAGGCAACCAATTGGATCCAATCCTTCCTCAATAACCGCACGATGAGAGTCTTCTCTTTGCTAGCAGCAGCCGACCCAATGCCCATCACTTGTGGCGTGCCTCAGGGATCCTGAGTCTCCCCTACACTTTATAACATCTTCACGAAGCCCCTTTTCGATGCTCTAGACGATCTGGGTATCACCTACACTAATTACGCCGATGATACCCAGATCCTCATCCCTTTGTCGGGGGATTATGACAAGGATTTGGCATTCGTTAACAAAGTGTACCTCATCATCCAGGCATGGATGGCTTCACACGGTCTATGCCTGAATGATGACAAGACGGAACTCCTCATCCTAGGCTCTGTACTTTACCTTAACAAGCTTGACCAAAACTATTCATCGTTCGTAATTAACAACAATAAGATTAAGGTAGCCAAGGAGGTTAAAACCCTCGGCTTTTATCTAGACTCTTCCCTCACCTTCAACAAACAAGTTAATGCAATGGCCTCCGCCACTTCCTATACTTGCAAACTCATTAGGACAGCCAAACCATATCTCTCTTCCACCAACTGTATCACCTTGGCCAGGGCATTGATCCTGGCCAAGTTGGACTATTGTAATGCATTATATGTAGGCTGCAATAAATATATCTCAAATAAAATTCAAATCCTCCAAAACAATGCCCTTAGAGCAGCCCTTAGCATACCAAAGAAAGCCCATATCTCTGTCTCCAGAAGGTCTGTCAATTGGTTATCTACCAAAGACAAAATATTCCTCAAATCGGTCTCTCTGATTCACAAATGTCTCCACCAAGCAGCCCCTCAATACCTCATCTCCAGATTCACTAGACCTACCCTCTCTCGCCCTTCTTGAATGGCCAACTCCAACCTTCTCCTGGTGCCCAGGTTTAAACGTACAATGTCGGGAGGCAACAGCTTTCCAGTAAAAGCAGCGCAATCCTGGAACTCCCTTCCTCCTCCCTGCAGGGAGGACCTACCCTACCACCAGTTCAGAGCTAGGACTATCCACTGGCTCAAAACTCTCGACTCATAACGACCTTCCGCTGCCCGGCTGCGCAACCACCATGTTGCTCCTTACCTCAACGAATGTAAATATGTATATAGTATTGCCTATAGTGTATATGCTTTACCTACCCATTTCGGCGTGATACGTCCAGCATTGTAACCACAGCTGGACCTCACCCCGCTGTATGTAACTAAGTTTTGCAATCCTCTTGCTGCACCTGCGCCTGGCTACCCCTGGGTTAGGTGCGCATTATAAATAAATAAAATACAAATACAAAAATACCGGAATTGGAGCAGTCTTGTCCCAGTTAGATGACAAATGGAGGGAACATCCTATCATATTCATAAGTAAACAACTCAAGGGTAGAGAATTTAGGTGGGCTACTGTTGAAAAGGAATGGTTTAGCATAGTTTGGAGCCTTAGGCGTTTTAGGTCCTACCTTACAGGGTCTACGTTAAAGGTCCAAACAGATCATAAGCCCCTGAAGTGGCTTATGCAGATAAAGGGTGAGAACCCGAAACGGCTCAGGTGGTCCATTAGCCTGCAAAGGCTAGACTTCACCATAGAGCATAGACCAGGGAAGAGTCACAATAATGCAGATGGCCTTTCCAGAAGGTATGTTGACCGTCTGGATGAGGATGTCTATCTCGTGGGAGATTAGGCACCCTAACCTCAGTCTGGGGGTGGGGTGACTGTGATGCTGGAAATGCAGCAGAGGGACAGGGCCTCGGTATCCTTGTCCTTTACTGCTTTTTATCGTGTGTTCTGTCATGTTCTCCGCGCAGGAGTTCATGTGGGACTCTCTCTTTTGGTTTGGTGTGCAGACCCATGGGATACCCTTATGGCACCCATGGGTGGTTGGTACAACCCTGTGCCCCTAGTGTATGTTTTTGGGCACCTGTGTGTGGCCCACAGAGCAGGGTTTGGGCTGGTGGCAGCTCCATGCTAAATTTGACAGGTGCTCTGAGTATCCTCCATTTTGGGATACCCAGGCCCTGCCATTGGAATCAGTTGATTCCTGTTAGGAAACAAGATGGCCCCTGGGACCTTTTGCTTTCTATACCCTGTTACCTTGTTTTCCCAAAGTCCTGAAAAGCCCTGACTCTGTCCCTTCCCCCTGACCGGCTGTTGGGTGTAAATTCCATATATGGTGTTGTTGTGAAGTCCAGGCCAGACTGGCTGGAGCCTTCCCAGTAACTGTATGTTGTGGGTACGCCCTGTGGGTGGGACCTGGGTGACTGGAGTGTATGACGAATATGCATTCTGTGTTGTGGATGTCTAGTATTTGGTGTTTGACACAATGACTAAGACAGCCCTGCCCTAAACTGGTATGAATGCAGTGTGGAGTGTTGAATGGCTGGGAACCCGATACACATAACTTGTTGTGAGTGTCTGGAGAGAAGTGAATGGCCTGAATGCACTATGCACCTTATTGGCTGCCTGCCTGCATGAATGCCCTTCTGACCGATTGGCTGCCTGAGTGTGACCCAGCAGAATTAATGGGAGATAAACTAGTATATCTGGGGGCCTCTAACTGCTAGAATTCATGTTCAGAAGCTGAAGAGAAACTTGAGTTGAAAGTGAAGCTTAACCTTGAAGCCCTGCGGGAAGATAAGTCTTGCTGTTGCTCTACTTCATCAATCTGAAAGCTGCTGTGCCTCCAAGGACTGACCCAGAGAGGATCTGGTAAGGCGCCCTCTCATGGGTGTAATTATAGTGGGGTACGGGGGGTTTTGTCCCCCGAAACTTTTGTGGCATGCCATTTTGTCCCCCCCATCTTTTGGCAGAAGGGTTGGGGGGCTGCATTGTGAAGGTGTGTTTCCCCATTGGTCATATACCTTCTGCCTTGCCTAAGTTGTGGCCGTGCAGGTGCCCGAAGGAACGAGGATTCGAATTACGCAGTCAGCCTCCCGGATTCAATCACACAGCAGGTAAGAGATTGTGATGCACCTCCGGGTGCGGCCTTCCCCCACTAAATTCTTTATGCGACCATGGCAGCGAGCAATAATGACACTCCTCTCTGCTCTGAACGCAAGCTTACTTTCCATCTCAATGAGATGTCTGTTATACGGATATTCCCATTTTCTTGGCCCAGTGCATGTCCTGTTAATAAAAAGCATCCCAGATAACAAGAGGTGTGAAGCGTGTTAACATTAGTGCATGTTTTTAATATGTGACTTGCATTTCAGTGGCTCATAAATCAAGGATTTCTTTCTTTATGATGATTAGTGCTTTATGGGTTTTATTTGTGATGGCTAAAGCACATTCCATACTTGTGGAAGGCAACAGCACCCGAGAGAGGAATGCATCCTTGCATTCCGGGTCAATTACTTTTACTGTTTCTGATCCTGTTTTATTGCAGCGTGTTCTCCACAACGTTGAAGCAACATTGTGGCATGGAGGGCCTTGCATGTATATTACCATGTTCTCTACTGTCCTTTTCGCATGCACACCTCCCTGCACTGACCACCGTGGGATGTGCGCACATGCCACCTTTTCAACCAATACACAATTTCTTGCTGCCATTCTTCGTCTTGTGGCCCTCTCAACTGACCCGTACCTCTCCCCACATGCATCCTGCCTCGCAGCCCTCCCTTGCTGCATACCATACAGCCGGCCTTGTTGCCCCCCACTATGTCCTCTGCCTTGTTGTCCACCTCAATGCCCCCCTCCTTGTTGCCCTAGGAGGGGCTGCTTCTTGGGCGGATTCTGCTAAATTAAATATCCTGACCCCTTAGACCCTTTTACTGTACTCTACACAAGCCGTTCAGTGCCACGTACTCTCCCCATGTTATGAGACTAGCATTGTCTTCCTCCTGTGGTTCGTCTGCTGGTGAATCATCGTGCTGCAGAATCTGCATACCCCAGGTAATTAACTGTGTGTCAACTCGATCCAAACACTGAAAGGTGTGATGTACAAATGTAGTTTTAGCACAAATCATAAACCAGGTCTGACTTCATCTACTCGATTTATAAGCACTATGCATCACCTTCATTGAAGTTAAAGTTGTGTAAAACAACACATTGGCAAAGCCAACAGGTCCAGCTTGTAAATAAGTATTATCCATTTGCCAGGGACTGCTATCATATGCCCAGATGCTCCCACGATTTTTCTGCGGCTACCATTGATGGCCTGTTATTATCATTATGGCAGTGATTGGTAAATGCCTGCCCTTTTCCCATGCCTACATAAAAGCAAAAACTGTTTGTTTTTATTTGGGGATTGTACCGCACAATGCAGCACGGGTGAGATTTGTTTGCCTAAACAGAGCCCAGATAGTTGGGATTTCACGCTTTCATTAAAAAGTGTAAATTCCATATTCTCAAACTGCTTTTTTTGACGAAATGCTTTACTTAGTGCAAACAAGCAGTGAAGTTCACTGCTCCAGTCCAAAAGAGCATTGCTGCTTACATTTTTTAATTTCTTTTCATCCTTCTCTGCCTAGAAGAGGTAGCTCTTTCTACTAACCTGAGGGGTGGGCACACTTCCTAGGGATCTACAGGATAGGCTTCTTGCAGGTGTCTAGTTGTAGGACCATATTGCAGCATATGGACCGGTTGTGTGGCTTGCTGATATGACCAACCTTCTGAGAGGTAGGCATAGGGGACCATCAGCCCTCTGTAGGCATTGGATCCAGGCTTTCAACATACCAGAATGGCTTTCTCAGGGATGGCTCTTTTATGTATCTGTGCAGCATTGTTTCGCCTCTCTTCATGGGGTTAGGGAATGGAGCATTCAACGGGGGCAGGAGTGGGTAGCCTGCTTCCTCTGTATCCATCCGGTGACCCAAGGATAAACATTTCAAGTTATTATCCAGGCATAGTCACTGACCACCCAATTCTCAACATGCACAGCACACCATTTCTGCCTCGCCAATACTCCGATATCACTTGCCAATAACAACTGGCGAATCACATTTTGAGGCCAGGAGTGACCTCTCACTTTTAGCATGCTAATAGTTCATGCTATGTTACAATGTACAGTTTGTAAATATTTTGATTTGCACCTCTTGTTATTGCAGGGTGCATGATGTAGCAGACCCTTTACCCATCACCCTTAAAATTGCTGGCAATCCCTGTGCTTAACACTACCCAGTGGATCACCACTTTCGTCCCACTAATTACTCCCTGTTTGCTTACTTAGGAGCCATGCCATTTGTCCCCTGTGCAATGTAACCTGGTAGGGCACCGTTTCACAGGACTGTAGTTGTGTGTCAATCTTTCGTAGTGTGCACAATCGTGTGTCATGGTCCTGCCCACCTGCTGCATATTTGCACATTCAGCATGTTCAGCTGTTTCCTTTTATGGTACAACTGTAATGGGTGTTACCAAATTCACATGGCTACTGTTTAATTCCCTTTTAGTTTTCAAAACGAGTTTCTCTATTAATATAGGATTTCAAAAAGACTTCCCTTTTATTTATAAACTTTCCTTTTGCATGAAAATGCTGTGTGGGAACTCAAACTCCAAGAGGGCACTCCCACTATGCTGAGCCCTTGTGAGATGAAGGACTTCCAGAATACTCTGCATCATAACAGCAATTTACTTCACTGTTTGCGCATACAACTTCTCCATGTGAAAATGCTTCTTATTAATGGTGGCAGCAAAAATACGAGCTGCAACATTCCAATTTTTATTTTTGTGGAGTGGGGGGTTGATAAAATAGGATGCAAATTGTGCATTTTAAAGAATATTTATTCAGCAACACTGATTAAAACTATTAAACGCACAGTGAAGTAGCTCATCAAACTGGCCCACTTTGACTAAAGAAACTGGCCCACACCACCCTTTTGCATTTTTGTTTCAGCCATGGGCCTATTGTACTATAGGTCAGCCCGAGCCCACTTGATCGCAGACAGCCCAGGCCCCTGCAGCATAGTGATATCAGGCAGCAGCCCCTGGGATCAGCCATCACAGGTTAAAGAGTGGATTTAGACGTGTCCCCCTTGCTGCTGGCATGCAAGGAGGTAAGGTTTGTAAATAGCCTGCTGCATCCCATATTGTCTGTATCAATTGCACTAGGACTGCCTAAAGCAAGGACTTTGGTGCTTAAAGCCAGCAAATTGACTTAGCATATAATAAGGGTATACTGTGCAAGATTGCATGTTGTCTTTCTTTTTCTTTTTTGAACAAACAAATGTAACAAAACAAGGGCGGTCTGAGCTATTAAAGCCTGACACTTGCCTCTTTCTTTCACAAAGTGCCCCTTTACCCAATGCTCGCCCTACCAGTCTCTATCTTTGTCACACAGTGTCTACATTACAAACACAATACTCCATTCTCTCACAATACTCTCCACCCTGCTTGCAGGCCCTCCTTAAGTACAGGGGGCTCAGGCTGTGTTATATGTTTCAGAAGACTTGCTTGTCTTTAGAATTAAATTTTAAAGATATCCACCAGTCTTATGAAAGTTATAACAGAGCGCGTCGGCAATGGACTTGTCGTCGTGTAGTAGTTTAGTCTTATTCCGCGGTGCTAAACGTTTGCCCCCTCCACCCCGCCCCTTTTTTTCAGTTGTCATGATGTCCCCCCCAACATTTTCAGCAAAGGTGCTCCACTGCGCCCTCTTCCCGAGCTACGAGGGACCATTGTGCACCAGCTGATCTTTGCCAAAGCTCCCTGGTAGACAGACCTACGACAGGCTGCTGACCGGAGACGGGGACTGCCGCGGAATCCCAAAGAGAAGTGCCCAGACTGTTGTCCGCCACCGTTGACGACTTCCGTCGCTGACCGAAGCCGCCATGCTCCCGTTGCCTAAGAAGTTTTGATTCACGGATGCGCTTGTCCGCACCGCGGCCCGCCTGTTCCCGCCAGAGAAGGCCAGGCCGTCCACGCACCGAGGAGCATCCAATGGTGGGTTTCCCACCACCCAAAGACCACAGAGACACCGACAACTCGACGCCCTTACTGGGCCACAGTTCTTCAAAATCTTTGCGGTCCAGAACTATCAACATCAAGGAGTCCCACACACCTCTTCCTTGTACGACATTTACACTTCCCCGTCGACGAGCACCACTAGGAATGAAGCTGCCACTTCACTGGTGTACTTCACTGTGTTCATCGCCAGACGTTCGACGACCCGTGGCTCCTGCCTTAAAGGGAGTACACTCAAGAAGGGCCGTTGATTTTCCGATGAGGAACTCTACAACACCAGGTACTTTGGGGTTGCTGAACTATTAGAAAGATTCTTGTGAACAATATATGGACTGGTTGTGATATATCTTTATTCTACAGGTTGCCCAGGTGGGGGGATCTCCACATGGAACTGTGTCTAACGGTAGAGGCCAGTATTCTGCCTTTTGTTCTCATCATTTTGCTTTCCTCCTATATCTATTGTTGGTTTCCTTTACGAACTGATTTGTGTGACATTTAACCGTACAGTTGATACACTTTAATGAGATCTAATAGTAATAGTAGTACCATGTAGAACTGTATGTTTGCCATTGTAGATAACCGAGCACAAAGTGAGTTATCGTGATATTGTAGATAACCTTGAACATTAATTATATAAAGATTGTGTTTCAACTAATACAGTGTGTGGACATTCCTTTGTGGGTGCTTGGGGACTACACTGTACTTAAGAACCAGCCTGCATCACCTTCTGAGAAGCTAGGCCTTGATTGCTCGGCCATTGCTACTACAATAGAGAATCTTGGCTGGGGTCTTCTGTGCCTCACCTCTACCATATAGAGAGCAGAAGTACAGACACTCTCCTCCGGTCTTTAAAATGGGCCAGGGATGGCACGGATGCTTGCGCTGTGTTAGGCATTTCACTTGCTTTTTGGTGTGCGTGGAGGCATGTTGGGGGCATTCCACGCACTGCTTGCTGTTACTTGCACAACGGCTAGTGATGCCTCTGGGAATCCATGAATATGCATGCCACACAAGTATTTCTCTGTGCCACGGTTCACACAGAGACCTTCTCAGCACGCTGCCCTTGCGTCTTTTCTGTGCCCGATTCCATGAATCCAGCCCTATGTGTATATTAGCAGAGAGGTGAACAGTGTTACAATTGGCACTTTTTTAAATCTATGATACAACCAAAACAACCTTCAACTTTTCTTTGATATGTCTATCTATATCTATAGAGGGAGCATCTCTTCTAAAGAAAATGATCCACTCAGCTGCTTTACTAATGTTTATTTCTTATGCGGCAATGTCATCTGTCTAGTTTCCTTGTACCTGCAACCAGTAATACGTAATTAAATAACAATATGAATCAGAAGCACTTTGCCATAATGGTGCTCTCTCGAGTTGTTTTGATTGTTCGTACAGTATCGAATGCAGCAGGGAATTTGTTACAAAATCATTGTCAGTTTGGGTGTGGTTGCTGCTAGGGTATCAAGATAAGCAGGGCGTATGTGAGTGTCAGGGATATGCATGTGACTCCTTTCAGATTTAGCTGTTCAGCCAACATGAATGGAACCATAATTTGGCTCTTCGAGGCCTTGCAAAAATATAACATTATCTTCAGAATCTATAGATGAAATCCTTACAAGTGCCCACAGAAGCCAATTTGAAATCTGGCATGGCAATACTACTAGGGAGTTTCAATCTTTCTTTAGTCCTGATTCTAAGGCAAATACTACAGGGGTCACCCATGGATCTTGAATAGGAGATTTAATTATCTGCTACACACAGCACTCACTTGCTTTCCATTTTGTGTGCGATTTATGGTATACAGACCCTACATACATACATGTACAGCCTCTGTTTCACATTCAAACTATGAGGAGAGTTAGAAATTCCGTAAATTCAGGTCAACTGTCCGAGCAATACATTTTCACATTATGTAGTTCCAGAGTTGTAGAAGCTGCCTAATGGCGAAAAGATAGAACCGGTGGGCGTGACAACGATCAGTGAACATGGGTCATGAATGAAAAAGCTTCTTGTGCTCCAATGCTTAGTAGTTTCAACTGTGACATAGAGCCACAAGATCATTGATCATCCAAGAAAAAACAGACATGCATGTCTTCTATGGCACTTCATTCATAACTGGGGAGTGTTTATTCCTGATAGTGACCAAACCAAGGAAGATTCACCCCACAGCATCCCAGAAATCTGTGACTCTCCCAAGTGTCTCTGCCTCCCAATGGTAAAACAACCTTTGCAGAAAATCATATAAGATGTGTTCTATAATGCACAACAACACACAATCATCTCTCTATCTTTTACTGAAGTTTTTGAGCCAAGAGAACCTCATATGGATACATTTTCTATACATTCACAAGGATAGGCCATCTTCAAGATAAAGCTGGCCTTGTAGATTTATCAATGTCTGATTTCAAATGATATCTCAATTACTCAAAACCCTGCTCTTCCTTCTCACAGTCCTTACTTATAAGGTATTGATACGCCCTGAGACAGGCAGCCTGTTTGCAACAACAAAAAAACAGTGTTTTAGCTGAGAGCTAAAAGTGGCAACAATTTCATTACCACAAAAAATGAAACTACACAAAGCTCAAACCTCTAATTTGCCATCTTTCACCTCCGTGTAGAAACTCCTTCCCAACAGCAACATCAAGATATACCAATCTGCATATGAGATGCATCTTTAACAAGAGATCAATTAACTCAAGCCCTATCTGTCCATTATCCACGCCTAGATGTTAAGCACCAACCTGACGCTAAGGCAGACAAAGACTACATGCATTTTCCCATGTGGTTAATAGACATGAAGCTTCACAGTTTTTTGACTCCACTCAGTGGCAAATGTCTAGTCATAAGCATCCACTGTGAATGCTCATTGAAAATGCACATTATCAGGAAGACAAATACTGCATGGTAACAGCTTTCACTCCATTGCAGACTGATATTTTGCATCTCCATTCCAAGTATCAGGACAGTTATTTATCCCCAGCTGGAATAAGCCAATTCTCTGCTCACACAAGTCCCAGATGCCACTTTCAAAACAACAGAATCTGGCCAGCATCCCAACAGATGACTAAGAACACTGAATCAAATCACCTCTGCCCTCAAAGAGTGACATTGGCTACACCTTAGAACATGCATGATGGTCATACCTTCAAAGCAGTCACAACCAACACCCCACTCTAGCTAGCCAAGGAACTCATCGTCTGCAGAGGCTAACACACCACCAGAAGTGGCAACATCACCAGATTGTAAACACAGTACTACAAGAGGGGGCATTTGGGAAATATATATTTTCCTGATATGCACCCTGTCTCTAGACCAAGTTATCAATACAGATACGACTGCCCCCTCTGCATCTTACACTTTCAAAAGGAGCCAAAATATGTACTCTTCATATAACTCCTCACTGCTCACTGATTATTCCACTCAACCATAGTCTTCCATCTCCACAGCTCCCTTCGTCCTGGCTCTCAATACCCATTCCAGATATGACTGCTAACCCCATTGCCTACCTGTCAAACAATGAAGTGTACCCTATATACAGAACTCCTGATTCCCAGCTATGTTTGCACTCTATAATTACCCTACATACATAGACCATTGGTGACCTTCACCACATAAAACACCTTTGTGTGTAATTTTATCATTTACCTGCACCATATAAAATCAAATATTTATTATTATTATTATTATTATTATTATTATTATTATTATTATTATTATTATTATTATTATTATTATTATATATAACGATTTCCTGTTTCCAGGATTTTCTCCAAAAGTTGTCACCACAAATTGACCGTAAAAACAATCATCTATATTAAGAGGAATTTAAAAGCTGCAATGTTTTGTTCAAGTGTGTCACATATGATTCAATTGTGTTAGGAAATATTTCATTGACAAAACAAAACAAGTGAATAGATACCCGCTCATGTAATGGATAGCACTAAACCTAAGACATGGAGACCACCTCAATGTAAAACAAGAGTCACCGAACTAATGCATTTTTTTATCCATTAAAATGTCTTATCATTTACTTGCTTCCATGAGAGATAAGACATGACAAATGAAAAAGCGTTGCCACATGTGAAAATGTACGGAAAGCTAAAGAAAATTGGTGCAAGTCATAAACCAGGAAAACATTAATGTTGAAAATGACACTAGTCTATATATTCACCTATAATACTGTGAATCACAATGCTTGGATGTGTTTAAAATTAAGCACTACAGTGATCACCTTTTCATTTTATTGACAGTTGTTTAATTGTAATGTGATTTGTATTCACATTATGTTGAACACAAAGGAGTGAAATATAAAGAACATTTTATCACAATAACTTGTCAATACTTTGCTATGGCTTTGACAATGTTTGTTTTGTTGCCTTCTAGTTGAACTGACAAAAAGTTAAATCTTCACTTCTTTTCTGAATACAGATTCCAATGGGGTTGGTTTATCTTCCTGTGTGGTTGGCCTGGGCCTTTTGGAGTGGGTAGGTGTTTGTTCTATTTTCAAGAAAACTAATTAGGCTCACACTGGCAAAGGGCATTCTATTCTAGGCACGCTGGTGCTTAGTTTATGTATAAGTACTTGCTTGCAAACCCATTTAATGATATAGTTAGCCTAATGGATATTCAAACAATGGAGGCCCAGTGTCAGTAAATCCTGGCTAATTATTAGCAGAGGGCAGGCGTGGAAATGTAGGATGGAAGCCATTAATTACATTTAAAGTACATAATATCCTTTGATTTGACATCTATAAACCAGAACATTATTTTACTTATACAATTACAATACCAGTTACAAACATGCTGAAAAGTGTGTCTTAAAGCTAAGAGTGTCCTCTTTCATATGATGTAAATCTGAATTGTCAATTGTTTTTAATAATTAATAAAACCATTAATATTGTAGCTTTATGAATAAATATGGAACACATGCCTGTTATATATCCAGGCATGCATGTGATTCCGCGATTGCAGAAATCTATATTTAATTGATGTGGCATTTTGCTACTGGAAAGTATAGCATATAATTGGTTGTGCACTTAAAAATATTAAGAGCAGATTGGGGCCCTACCTTTACTAATGCACAAAAATTATAATCAACCAACGTAGATTGGGAGTGTTTATTCTATAGGAGGGGATGACTATGGAAAGATTTGACCAATCAAATAGTCTGACCTAAGAATGAGAATATTGCACATTTTAAAAAGCAAGAACACAGAGGGAATTGGATTCGGACTCTCTAATTAAAAGTGGCATGGAAGGACAATGTCTATTCAACAGCTGAGATCTGTACTGAGATCATATCTGTAGATGACCATGAGGGAGTCTGAACCAACTTAAAATTGAATTCCGGCTTTCCTGAAAAGGGAGGACATGACCAGGAGAGGCCTGCTAGCTGACAATGTCCTGGTAACAGCTGAATACGTCTCTTGGCTTCATGCCTTAGGTAATTAATTAAAGTTAGTATGAAAACACCCGGTCACGCACTTGGAGGCTTGACTAAGGCATGAATAGCGATATAAGAACCTGATTTATTTTATTTTATTTATTTAAAATGTAATGTATAACCCTTCTATAATTGTTGCCCTGCTAATTCCATGGAGTATCAGTGATTTGGGGAGCTAATTTCCACTACCTGCCGCTTATTCAAAATGGAACATTTTGATATTTTGGTGTGAAAATCAACAAAACTGCCCATTGTATTGAAAGCTCAGTGAGATTTGACTGCATGTATAAAAACAGCATTGTCTGCATGCAGAGCATAGGGCCTAACACATTATTATTCACAGAATGTGAGTAGCATCCTATTTTCATTGTAATTAAAGATGATGGCAATTAAATTTAAATAAATACAAACATGTTTTCTCTGTACTCTGTACGCTGTGTAAAGCAGAGTATGTCCAGGCGCCGACAGTGCAGCATTTGGTAAATAAGAGTTAAGATCAGAAGAATCATGTGGTTCCAAGGAGTCTCACACTAGTCTAATGAAGAATTGCTTGATAGGGTGTAATCTATGAACGCTGTAGACACTTAAAAATTATTTGTAAAGTGAAAAGGAGTTTAGCCATCCTAATTCCATTCCCATGTGGGTACCAATTTGCAAAATGAAGTGGCAGGGGTATTCATCCTTGCATTAGAAAATCACAAAAACATTTTCATAACTCGGGTGAGTGGACCTACATCTTGTGCATTCCAAAGTGATAGCACTGCTTTTGAGACCCAAACTGGCAGAAATCCGATGCAATTCATTGTAGCCTGTGTTTAAATTGCATGTGCATAAAGAGGACATGTATTTAGATATGGTTATATCAGTGTCAGTTATGTTGTTACAGAATACCAAGTGAAATGCAATGTATGAAATTGAAGAGAATACACCAGCCAATATGTGGCAATATTATCAATGAAGATTAATTTCTAAAAATATATGTAATTGCTTTAAGGAGTGATTGTCAGTGCGTCGTTTTCAGCCTTCTCTAATTGTGTAAATAATTTACAATATCCATATATTTTATTCGGGTTTCTCCCCTTGTACAAGGTAAGGGGACCACCTTTAATTCAATGCTGTTTGAATGCGTTTTAACCATAAAGTACTGCCTGTTTCTTGTGACAGATTCGTGTGGGGTTGGCCTGTATACCGGGGAGTGTTAAATCGGTGATGCCCACTTAGTGAAAAGCCCAATATATTAGCAAATATACCTTACAGCGTTCACTTGCATACAATGGACCTGTGTTGTGGATATCCTTTTCAATAGTACTTGGATTTTAAATTAATTTAAATTCTGTACAGCACAGAGAATAGGAGGAGCATGTGTGAATGAGAAAATAAGATCCAATTCACAATTCAAGGATGCATTCGAAGGCCCTCTCTTCCACCATACTCGTGTAACTTGCACGTAATTAAAATTCGGACTCAAAGGTGGAAATCGAAGTACTAATAGCTCACATTCCCCAGATATTTTGGGACTCACCACTGAGAGGTGTCGGAGGTCAGTGAACGTTGCCACCTCCTGATGTGAGCCTTGCAGATATTTTCAGTGTATGCCTTTGTGATTCTTTTCTAAATTAAAGCGGATTGTGTGCATGGCTGGGCCCAGGCATGTTTTGAATGCTATTTGGTTCATGGCCATGAGGTCTGGAAATTTTAGAATTAACGCATCACACTCTTAAGTGGTACCTTCAGAAGTGAATCGATCACATGGGGATGAGGATCAAATGTTTGAGTTCTAGCTAGTTCTGTTATTGTTTTATTTGATTTCTTTTTTTACAATGTCAGAGGGGCAGGGAGAATAACCCCTTTGCCCAACTTCCCGCAGGACTCAATGGAAGTGAAAAATGCATGGTGATATCAGTGATATTAGTGGTACATGGTGATATTAGACACAAGTTGCATCGGTCCATGCGCAATTAGAACTAGGGCAAACAGTGTAGTTCAAAAACATATTCTTTCAATGCAATGTTTCCTCAGGGGAATCCGGACGTTTTCCCTTGTGCAAAAATGCTTTGAAGGATATGGTTTTTGCAATAGGGGAATGTGTGCCCTACGGGTAAAGGCACTCGTACTGGTGCAAAAATTCTATAACACCACCATATCATCTTCGTCCCAAAACACTAGTTAAATTATGTCTTACATTCTAGTTCGGGCTTTAATGTCGAATGCTTACCTGTGTGTGCAGAGCAGTGTCTTTTGTATGTTTGGGTCAGAAGCATCTGGCGGTAGCCTTAGCATGTGCGCGATTGGATGGGAAGTTGTATTTATTGACAGCTGTGTCGTTCCATGGACAGATGCTCGTTCGGGAAAGTATTCTGTTCACCCTCTTGCTACTGGTTGATCCCAAAGGCAGCCCTTTGTATCTGGTCTGCTCAATCATCGTTTCATGAAGCTGCAACAATCTTTATTCACTAAAGAAAGGACATGTTAAGAAATGAGTGCCGGGAAACAACCGTTAAATAATCAACGACTCTGCTCAGGCATGCATGTGTTGTGGATTATGATATATTGATTTCGGGAGCCCCTAGCGACTTCAGCATTGCGTTTTCTTAAGTTCCAATAAGTACTATTTGCTCATGCTTGACTGTGAGCATTGATTGGCGGAGGATGTGAAGTCGTTTTCTTTTCTTTTTTCTTTTTTTTTTGCAGCGAGAAGTCAGTGATGGGAAGTAATCCAAGAAAATGACTTCCTTTCCATGCATTTTTCAAAAAAAACTATGGGAAACCAGCAAGAGAGCCACTATTTTGTGAGACTGTAGGACGGTATGCACTCTGACCTAGGGTGTTGCACCAGAGCAAGTGCTATTAGCACTGGGGCAAAAATCTCTCTAGTAAAAACCTGTTAATTCAATGTATTTCTGCTCCCAGGCAATGTTTGCCCTAGTCCTAAATCTGTGCTGTCATCAAAATGCATCTAAGTAGTCTATATTTGTTTGCACTAGGTTAATGTTTAAACCAGAGCTAGCTGCACTTGCACTGATGCTAAGATTGCGTAGGCCACATTACAGAAACGTTCCCTCAGTCCAAATGCAATTAGCACCAGGGTAAACATTGCCTAAGTGCAAACAACATATTCTTCTGATCCATTTGTCCACTTGGCACCAGTGTTAGGACTAGGGCAAACATTGCTCTGGTGCAAACATGCATTGAAATATTTGTGTGCATCTGGTCAATTTCTGCTCTATTGCTAATAGCATTTGCAACAGTGCAATGTTTCTGTAATAGCAACCCTTGGGCCTAATTTGCAAATAAATGCAAAGCGCAAAGCCTTAGCGCCGTGCACAAGTATTGAGCAGTGAGCTGATTTACAGAATAAAGTCAGTGCAAAATTCAAGGGTGTAAAGCAAAAATGTTAGCACTGTGCATGTATTGTTATGTTATTTGGCTTTTATATAGCACCTTATCTATCATTGGTATGACCTCAAAGACTGGTAGGTTGAACGCCCTCATGAAGCGTAGTTCAAGTCAGTAGAGAGAGAGAGTCATAGGGTGTGTTGGTGCACCGGATATGTGTGCAGCCGGTGTGGCAGTTGCATGATAGCTGCTTCTTAGTGGTAGGTGTGGTGGTTGGGCGGTCAGTTGTATGTGTTCAATTCTGGTGGGTGGACACCCAAATTGATTTCTGGCTGCGTTATGCCTGAGGAGACACATAAGCTAGAGGTGTGTGCTAGCTGTGTTTAATTAGGATGATGAGGAGTATGTGGTGGGTGTTAGTATGAGTACAGCTATACCGAATGTGTCACAGTATTGCTGTGTTCTAATTGAGTGGTGGTGTGTAGGAGAGGGTACGCGTGGTAGTATGATATGGTGGTTATCAGTAAAGCGCTTGATTAATTGAGTACTCCATCTGTGCTATCTAATCTATCTGTGTTATTTACTCTGTCTGTTCATTCCACTTCGTCTGTTCATCCATTTCGTCTGTTCATTCATTTCGTCTGTTATATCTATTTAATCTAACAGTGCTTCTTTCTATTCCATCCACTCGACCCTTCACCGCATGATCTACCTCATCCATTCCATAGACCCATTTTGTCCTTCTCATCAGATTAATGTGTTCTATTCGTTCCATTTCATTAAATCCGCTCCATGTGTTTGACGCAACTCAACTTTTTCCATCTTGTCAATCTGTTCCATCTGCTCTATCCATTCCATCCGCTCTGTCCTTTCCATCCGCTATTTCCGTTCCATCGGCTCGATGAGTTCAATCCACTCCATCTGTTCCATTCACTCCATCTGTTCCATCCGCTCCATTTGTTCCATTCACTTCATCTGCTCCATCCACTCCACCTGTTCCATCCACTCCATCTGTTCATCTGCTCCATCTGTTCCATCCGTTCCATCTGTTCCATCCACTCCATCTGTTCTATACACTCCGTCTGTTCCATCCACTCCATCTGTTCCAACCCCTCCATCTATTCCATCAACTCCATTTGTTTCTATCCATTCCATTTGTTTTCTCAACGCCATCAATTCCGTCCTATCTACTGTATCCATTTTCATCCACTGTATTGTTCCATCCACTCGATTTGTTCCATCTATTCCATCCTTTTCATCTGTTCTATGTGTTCAGTCTTCTCATCCTTTCCATTAGTTCAATCTGCTCATTCTTCTCAACTGTTCAATCTACTCATCCATTCTATCCATTCCATCCCGCCCATCTATTCCGCATGTTCCTTCAACTCTGTCAGTTTCATCCACTCCATCTGTTCCATCTAGTCCATTGTTCTATCTACTCGTCGACTTTGTTCGTTCCATCCACTCCATCCATTCCATCCACTCCATCTACTCCATCCATTCCAACCATTCCAACCATTCCATACGCTCCGTCCGCTCCATCCGCTCCATCCACTCCATCTGTTCTATCTAGTCCGTCTGTTCTATCACTCATCCGTTCTATCCATTCCATCTGTTCCATCCACTCATCCATTACGTCGGTTCCATCCACTCCGTCTGTTCCGTCGGTTCCATCCATTCCGTCGGTTGCATCCATTCGATACACTCAATCCGTTCCATACACTCCATCCATTCTATATACGATCGATCTATTTGATCTAGTCTGTCTGTTCCATCTGTTCTGTCCATTCCATCCACTTCATCTGTTCTATCTAGTCCATCTGTTCAATCAACTCCTCCTGTTCGATCTAGTCCATCTGTTCCATCCACTCCTTCTGTTCGATCTAGTCCATCTGTTCCATCCACTCCTTCTGTTCGATCTACCCCATCTGTTCTATCCACTCTGTCCGTTCAATCCCCACCCCATCTGATCCGTCTCCATCCCATCCGATCTGTCTCTACCCCATCCGATCCGTCACCACGCCATCCGATCCGTCTCCACCCCATCCATTCCGTCTCCACCCCATCCGATCTGTCTCAGCCCCATCTGTTCCCTGCCCATTCTATTTGTTCCGTCCCCACCCCATCCGTTCTGTTCCAGCCCCGTTACATCCGTGCCAGCCCCGTTATATCCATTCCCTCCATTACATCCATTTCATCCACTCCATCTGTTCCATCCACCCCCATCCGTTCCATTCGCTCCATCTGTTCCATCCGCTCCATCCACTCCATCCGTTCCATCTGTTCCAACCGCTCCATCCGTTCCATCTGTTCCACCCGCTCCATCCGTTCCACCCGTTCCATCCACTCCACCTTTTCCAAATGCTCCACCCATTCCATCCGATCCACCGTTTCCATCCGTTCCACACGTTCCATCCGTTTCATCCCCTCCATCCGTTCCATCCCCTCCATCCTTTCTATCCCCTCCATCCACTCCATCCCTTTCCTCAGCTCCATCCCCTTCCTCAGCTCCATCCCCTCCATCTGTTCCATCCCCTCCATCAGTTCCATGCCCTCCATCAGTTCCATCCCCTCTATCCGTTCCATCCCCTCAATCTGTTCCATCCATTCCATCCGTTCCATCCACTTCATCCGTTCCATCCATTCCATCCATTCAATCCATTCCATCCGTTCAATCCATTCCATCCGTTCAATCCATTCCATCTGTTTCATCTACTCCCTCGGTTTAAATCATTTACCCTTTCCATCCATTTCATTCCTTTATCCATCCACTCCATCTTTTCTATGCATTTGATCTACTTTTCCGTTTCGTAAATTTCATCCATTCCCTCCACTTCATCCCTTTCCCTCCACTTCATCCCTTCCCTCCACTTCATTTGTTCTCCTGCTTCACCGTTCTCCTGCTTCACCGTTCTCCTGCTTCATCTGTTCTCTCGCTTCATCCGTTCTCCCGCTTCATCTGTTCCTCCCGCTTCATCCATTCCGTCCGCTCCATCCGCTCAATCCGTTCCATCCGCTTCATCCGTTCCATCCGCTTCATCCGTTCCGTCAGTTCCATCGACTTCATCTGTTCCATCCGATCCATCCACTTCATCCGTTCCATCCACTTCATCCGTTCCATCCACTTCATCCATTCCATCCACTTCTTCCGTTCCATCCACTTCTTCCGTTCCATCCACTTCATCTGTTTCATCCACTTCATCCATTTCATCCACTTCATCCGTTCCACTCAGTTTATCCGTTTAAGTTTTCCATTTTCTCGATCGGGTCTCTATGCTGGATTGTTATTTTTTTGATTCATCATCCTTGGGTTTCTGTTTAATGTGGCTGTTTATACCGTTTGAGTTAACCGTCGATTTTTAAGGGAAGAGACATGTTTTCAATAATTTGCGGAAAGACATGAGGTCTTCGGTGAGTCGAATGTGGGTTGGAAGTGAGTTCCACAGAGTGGGGGCTAAGGATGAGAATGATGATCCACCTAACCTGACTGTGTTGGTTTTTGGTATCACTAGGACGTGGGCAGAGCTTGATCTTAGAATTCACGGAGGATGGTAAGGTTTTAGTTTATTTTGAAGGTATTGAGGTCCGGTTTTATGCATTGCTCGGTGAGAGATGGATAAGGTTTTGAAGGTCACCCTTCGAGCAACCGGGAACCAGTGGAGAGTTTTGAGAGCTGGGGAGGTGTGATCTCTTGGGGGGAGTGCTATTAGCAGTTTGGCTGCAGCATTTTGTGCTCTTTGTAGTTTAGTCAGGTGGTATGCTTGGACTCTGAAGTAGAGGGAGTTAGCGTAGTCCAGTCTTGACATTACAATTGTTTGGACTGCAGTGAGTCTGTTTGGAAAAGAGAGGTATGGAAAAATGCTCCTGAGAATTTTGAGGTGGTAGTGGCAGGACTTAGAGACATTGTTGACTTGGTGCAAGAGGGTTAGGTCAGAGTCGAGAGTGCAGCCAACATTTTCTACTGAGGTTGAGGTTGTCAGGGAATTGCCCATGGATGATGGCCAGGGTAGAGGGTGCGGAAGAAGTTTGGTGTTGCCACACACCATGATTTCAGTCTTGGTGGGGTTTAAAAGGAGGTGGTGTGTGGTCATCCAGTGATCAATGTCAAGGAGGCAGGCAGCGAGGTAAGTTGGCAGGTGGGTTTTGAGTTAAGGAGTTTTAGGATTAGTTGGCTGTCATCAGCATAGTTGTAGCACAGGATATTGTGCAAGTGGATTATTTGTGGGAGGGTGGTCATGTAGAGGATGAACAGGAGGGCTGCTAGGCACACTCCATGAGGAACTCCGGTATCCACTGGTTGGGCGGCGGAAGCAAAAGAGGAGAGTAGGGTTATTTGTTTCCTATTGTTGAGGAAGGATGCTATCCACTTGAGAGCGTTTCCACGGATTCGTAGGGAGTGGAGGTGGCCGAGGAGGATTGTGTGGTTAATTGTGTCAAAGGCAGCAAATAGGTCAAGAAGGAATAGTGCAACGCATCCTGCAGAGTCTGCAGTGTTTTTAAGGTCATCCCAGATTGAGGTCAGGGTGGTTTCAGTTCCGTGTCGGGGTCTGAAACCTGATGGAGCGATGTCTAGAGATTGTTGGCTTCGACAAAGGCATTTAGTTGGGAGTAAGCGGTTCAGTCGATGAGTTTAGCAAGGAACCTGGTGTTTGAGATGGGGCGGTAGTTTTTGGGGTTGAGAGGGTTGAGTGAAGGTTTTTTTTAGAAGGGGTTTGACATGAGCAGTTTTTATATGAGTCAGGAAAAATTCCAGAGGAGAGGGAGTCGTTTATGATGGTTCTCGCATATTCTCCTGCACAGGTGGATGCAAATATTTCTTTGAGGGTTGAGGCTGGGTAGGGGTCTAGTGGTCTAGTGGGGAGCCAGATGGTTTCTGGGAGGAGAGAAGTTTGAGAAATTGGTCTGTTGACAATGGAGTGAAGGAGTCAAAAGTCAGGTGGGTAGCAGTTGCAGGCAGTGGGTTGGCAGGTACGGTTGGTGGATTGTGTGGTGGGTGCAGAGGGCTAGTTTGTCGATTAGGGAATGTGTTCTTTTGAGAGAACTGGGGTGGAAGTGGAGAGAGAGTGAGTCACAGAGAGATTGAGAAGGGGTAGATTGGGTGGTGTTAGATGATGGTTTGGTGAATTCAGAGATGATTTTGTGGAGTTCTTTGCTGGGGTTTTCACAGTTCAGGATCCGAGAGTTGTAATTGGCTTTGTTTGCTGTCTGGATTTCGGATTTGTAGTGGCGATGGTGCGGGGCCAAGGTAGATCTACTCAGAGTGGTTTTATCTTTCCGCCATTTGCGTTCGAGGGATTTATATAGCTGTTTTTCTGTCTTCAATTCTGGTGTAAACCATCTTGGAGAGGGGCCATGGCGAGTGGATGATTGGCAAGTGGGGGTGAGAGGGATTAATGAGGTATTGAGCCATGAGTCGAAGGCTTTGGAGGTTAAGTGTTCACTGCGTTGGGAGGTAGGAGGAGGAGACTGCATGAGGGCGTCGGCTAGGTCGGGAATGATTTCTAGTTTCTTCCAGCATTTGCATAGAATTGGAGGCTCTGGTTCGGGTGTGAGGAGTGGGATGGGTGAGTGAATGTTGAAAGGCAGAATGAAGAAATCGGACCAGATTACAGGGTTGGGGGGATTAGGTGTATCTGGTCGTGGGAGCTGAAGATGGCATCAAGGCTGTGTCCTTTATAGTGAGTTGAGCCGTTTATGTGGGTATGAAGGTTAATTGCATCTAGGCAGTTGACTAGAGAGTGGGTCATAGGGTTGCTGGGGGTGTCAAGCCAGATGTTGAAATCTCCTAGAAGGGTGAGGGTGGGATGGTTTAATTGGATGGTGGCAATCGAATCGCAGAGGTTGCTTGAAAATTGTCTGTCGTAGCCAGGGGGTCTGTAGATGAGTAGGAACCTGTGGGAAAACGATGGGGGGAGGGATAGTTTGACGAGAAGCGATTAGCAGGAGGAGATGGTTGGCTTTCTGTCGATGATTGAGGCAGAGAAGTGTGACTAGAAGGCGATTGCTACTCCTCCTCCTCTAGAGTGTCGGTTGAGTGGGATGAGGGAATACTCTGGTGGGAAGGCTTCATTGGCGATAGGGGCAAAGTCATTGGAGAACCAGGTTTCCGTGATGAAGACTAGGTCTGGTTTGTCTGAGGCGAGGAGGTCAAAGATGCTGTGTCTGTTTCTTGCGACAGATCGGGCATTAAAAAGGATGCATCTTATTTTGTTACAGGAAGATGATGTGGAGGTTGCAGAGGTGGGGACTTGGAGGAGAGGGGGAGTAGGTGGGAGGGTTGTGGGGCAGGTGGGTGGAGGGGAGAGAGTGGAATCTGGGGTGAGAAGGAGGGGGGTGGTTGATGGTCGATGGGAAGAGTAGGCGGGTGGTCGAGGTGGTGGGTGTTGGAGGTGTGGGGTTGACGGGTGTGTGAGGTTGGTTGGATTTGGGTCAAGGGACTTGAAGGTGGGATGTAGTGGATTAGGAGCTTCAGTTGTGGTTGGTGAGAATTCAAGGGAGAGGGGTTTCAGGCAGGGTGAGGGAGGGGTGGTGGTGATGATCGAGATTGGGAGGTTGTGGTGGTGGATCGAGACACGAGTGGTGAGGATTATTGAGAGATTGAGGGAGACCAGGTGCATTTTCATTTCAGGGTTTTTGTTGCGTTTGGTGTGTGAGAGAGGGTAGGGCGGTTGGAGGGTGAAATGGATGTGGCTACTGTTCTTGCCCGGGCGAGATGTGCAGTTTTTAGGGAAGGGAAGGAGTGGGGTCAGATGAAGATGTTTGTGGGAGTTGATGAGAGGAAAGCGGTGGGGGTGGATGAGGGGCTGGGTGTGCCCGGGAGGCTGGGTGGGCTGTTAGTTGGGGTGGCCGAGGATGCAGGCATGATGATCCAGGTGGGTGGAGTGGATGGGAGGAACAGGGGTCTTAGGATGGTTGGCTCGCCATCGGCTCCTCTGGCTTGGTGTTTGGAAAGGGGGATGGGTGGGGGCAATGTGGAGGGTGGGCTGGAATGGGTTGGGATGGTTCTTCTGGCTTGGGGGTTGGGCAGCGAGTGGGCTGAGAGTGAGGTGGCGGGTGGGCTGGTTTGGGGAGGGGGGAGAGAAGTGGGGCAAGAGGGAGGGGTGGCAGGCGTGAGTGGGTCTCTTTCGGGGGACCCTGGTCGGTCTGGTGGACTCATGGCGTGGCTAAGTTTGAACTATGACACAGTTGGCTTGGGAGATTTTGTCAGCACTTTCCAAGTTTAACTATATTACAGGGTGCTCATTATTCACACTTTCTAAGTTTACATATACTACAGCTAGGGACAGGTTCTAAGTGTAACATGAACCACAGCAAGATATTATTCACTGTTTCTAGGTTTACCTATATGACAGTTAAGGACAGTTCTTAAGTTCAACTGAGCCACAGAAGGAAGGTATTCATACTATTTGAGTTTAACTATGCCACAGTTAGGCAAACTTTCAAATTTGGCTGTAGCACAGGTTGATATTATTTGCACCTTCTAAGTTCAATTCTACCACAGGAGGATATTATTCATACATTAAAAGTCACCTATACCACAGGATGATATTATTCACACATTCGAAGTTCACCTATACCATAGGGGAGATTAATCAAAAGGGGTTTTGCTAGGTCTGGAAAAGATCCAGGGCTATGCTAATTTTGGGACTGTGGGGACTGGGGGCTAGCTAGCCTTTTCGGTTGTAACCCCTGAGCTTCTATCCGGGGCTACAACCAAAAGACCCAGGGCTATAGCCCCCTCAGACCCCCCCCAGCAACACCTCTGTTGATCACAGATTCCAGGTTCACCTAGACCACTTCTGTGCCACAGGATGATATTACTCACAGTTTCTAGGTTTACTTATACCACAGTTAGGGACCGTTTCTAGATTCAACTGAACCCCAGGAAGATATTGTTCAGATTTTCTGAGTTTACCTATACCAGAGTTAGGTATTGAACTGAACTAGACCACAGTTACGCTATTAGGCACACTTTCTAAAAATAAACTAGACCACAGTTACGCTATTAGGCACAGTTTCTAAGTTCAACTTTGGCACAATGTGGTCAATAGGCACACTTTCTAAAATGAACTTGGTCACAGTTACGCTATTAGGCGCACTTTCTAAGAAATGAACTAGAGCACAGTTATGCTATTAGGCACACTTTCTAAATGAAATAGACCACAGTTACGCGATTAGGTACACTTTCTAAAAATGGACTTGAACCACAGTTTGGTTATTAGGCACACTTTCTAAATGAACTAGACCACAGTTACGGCATTAGGCACACTTTCTAAAAATGGACTAGACCACAGTTATGCTATTAGGCACACTTTCTAAAAGAACTAGAGCACAGTTACGCTATTAGGCACACTTTCTAAAATGAACTAGACCACAGTTACGCTATTAGGCACACTTTCTGAATGAACTAGACCACAGTTGCGCTGTTAGGCACACTTTCTAAAATGAACTAGACCACAGTTACGCTATTAGGCACAGTTTCCAAAATGAACTAGACCACAGTTACGCTATTAGGCACACTTTCTAAAAATGAACTAGACTACAGTTACGCTATTAGGCACACTCTCGAAAAGGAACTATACCACATTTACGCTATTAGGCAAACTTTCTAAAAATGAACTAGACCACAGTTACGCTATTAGGCACACTCTTGAAAAGGAACTAGGCCACAGTTACGCTATTAGGCACACTTTCTAAAAATGAACTAGACCACAGTTACGCTATTGGGCACACTCTCGAAAAGGAACTAGACCACAGTTATGCTATTAGGCAAACTTTCTAAAAATGAACTAGACCACAGTTATGCTATTAGGCAAACTTTCTAAATTAACTAGACCACAGTTATGCTATAAGGCACACTTTCTAAAAATGAACTAGACTACAGTTACGCTATTAGGCACACTTTCTAAAAATGAACTAGGCCACAGTTACGCTATTAGGCACACTATCTAAATGAAATAGACCACAGTTATACTATTAGGCACAGTTGCTAAATTCAACTTTGGCACAATGTGGTCAATAGGCACACTTTCTAAAATGAACTTGGTCACAGTTACGCTATTAGGCGCACTTTCTAAGAAATGAACTAGAGCACAGTTATGCTATTAGGCACACTTTCTAAATGAAATAGACCACAGTTACGCGATTAGGTACACTTTCTAAAAATGAACTTGAACCACAGTTTGGTTATTAGGCACACTTTCTAAATGAACTAGACCACAGTTACGGCATTAGGCACACTTTCTAAAAATGGACTAGACCACAGTTATGCTATTAGGCACACTTTCTAAAAGAACTAGAGCACAGTTACGCTATTAGGCACACTTTCTAAAATGAACTAGACCACAGTTACGCTATTAGGCACACTTTCTGAATGAACTAGACCACAGTTGCGCTGTTAGGCACACTTTCTAAAATGAACTAGACCACAGTTACGCTATTAGGCACAGTTTCCAAAATGAACTAGACCACAGTTACGCTATTAGGCAAACTTTCTAAAAATGAACTAGACCACAGTTACGCTATTAGGCACACTCTCGAAAAGGAACTAGGCCACAGTTACGCTATTAGGCACACTTTCTAAAAATGAACTAGACCACAGTTACGCTATTGGGCACACTCTCGAAAAGGAACTAGACCACAGTTATGCTATTAGGCAAACTTTCTAAAAATGAACTAGACCACAGTTATGCTATTAGGCAAACTTTCTAAATTAACTAGACCACAGTTATGCTATAAGGCACACTTTCTAAAAATGAACTAGGCCACAGTTACGCTATTAGGCACACTATCTAAATGAAATAGACCACAGTTATACTATTAGGCACAGTTGCTAAATTCAACTTTGGCACAATGTGGTCAATAGGCACACTTTCTAAAATTAACTAGGCCACAGTTACGCTACTAGGCACACTCTCCAAAATGAACTAGACCACAGTTCCGCTATAAGGCACACTTTCTAAAAATGAACTAGGCCACAGTTACGCTATTAGGAACACGTTTCTAAATTAACTAGACCACCATTATGCTATTAGGCACACTTTCTAAAAATGAACTAGACCACAGTTACACTATTAGGCACACTTTCTAAAAATGAACTAGGCGACAGTTACGCTATTAGGCACACTATCTAAATGAAATAGACCACAGTTACGCTATTAGGCACAGTTTCTAAGTTCAACTTTGGCACAATGTGGTCAATAGGCACACTTTCTAAAATGAACTAAGCCACAGTTATGCTATTAGGCACACTATCTAAATCAAATTGACCACAGTTACGCTATTAGGAACTGTTTCTAAGTTCAATTTTGGCACATTGTCGTCAATGAGCACACTTTCTAAAATTAACTAGGCCACAGTTACGCTGTTAGGGACAGTTTCTAAGTTCAACTTTGGCACAATGTGGTCAATGGGCACACTTTCCAACATGAACTAGACCACAGTTAAGCTATTAGGCACGCTTTCTAAGAAATTAACTGGACCACAGTTATGCTATTAGGCACACTTTCTAAATGAACTAGATCACAGTTATGCTATTAGGCACACTTTCAAAAAAATAACTAGACCACAGTTTGGTTATTGTCCAAACTTTCTAAGTGAACTAGACCACAGTTACGCTATTAGGCACATTTTCTAAAAATGAACTAGACCACAGTTACGCTATTAGGCACACTTTCTAAATGAAATAGACCACAGTTACACTATTAGGCACACTTTCTAAATAAACTAGACCACAGTTACGCTATTAGGTGCACTTTCTAAAAAATGAACTAGACCACAGTTAAGTTATTAGGCCAACTTTCTAAAAATGAACTAGGCCACAGCTACGCTATTTGGCACACTGTCTAAATGAGATAGCCCACAGTTACGCTATTAGGCACAGTTTCTAAGTTCAACTTTGGCACAAGGTGGTTCAATAGGCACACTTTTTAAAATGAACTAGGCCACAGTTACGCTATTTGGGACAGTTTCTAAGTTCAACTTTGGCACAATTGGTCAATATGCACACTTTCTAAAATGAACTAGGCCACAGTTACGCTATTAGGCACACTATCTAAATGAAACAGACCATAGTTACACTATTAGGCACAGTTTCTAAGTTCAACTTTGGCACAATTGGTCAATATGCACACTTTCTAAAATGAACTAGGCCACAGTTACGCTATTAGGCACACTATCTAAATGAAAAAGACCACAGTTCCACTATTAGGCAGAGTTTATAAGTTCAACTTTGCACAATGTGGTCAATGGGCACACTTTCTAAAATGAACTAGGCCACAGTTACGCTATTAGGGACAGTTACTAAGATTAACTTTGGCACAATGTGGTCAATGGGCACACTTTCCAAAATGAACCAGACTACAGTTACGCTATTAGGCGCACTTTCTAAGAAATTAACTAGACCGCAGTTACGCTATTAGGCACACTTTCTAAATGAACTAGACCACAGTTACGCTATTAGGCACACTTTCTAAAAATGAACTGGACCACAGTTACGCTATTAGGCACACTTTCTAAAAGTGAACTAGACCACAGTTATGCTATTAGGCACACTATCTAAATCAAATTGACCACAGTTACGCTATTAGGCACAGTTTCTAAGTTCAACTTTGGCACAATGTGGTCAATGGGCACACTTTCCAACATGAACTAGACCACAGTTAAGCTATTAGGCACGCTTTCTAAGAAATTAACTGGACCACAGTTATGCTATTAGGCACACTTTCTAAAAGTGAACTAGACCACAGTTATGCTATTAGGCATACTATCTAAATGAACTAGACCACAGTTACGCTATTAGGCACACTTTCTAAATGAACGAGACCACAGTTACGCTATTAGGGACAGTTTCTAAGTTCAACTTTGGCACAATGTGGTCAATAGGCACACTTTCTAAACTGAACTAGGTCACAGTTAGGCTGCTAGGGACAGTTTCTAAGTTCAACTTTGGCACAATGTGGTCACCGGGCACACTTTCCAAAATGAACTAGACCACAGTTATGCTATTAGGTGCACTTTCTAAGAAATGAACTAGACCACAGTTACGCTATTAGGCACACTTTCTAAAAATGAACTAGACCACAGTTACGCTATTAGGCACACTTTCTAAATGAACTAGACCACAGTTACACTATTAGGCACACTTTCTAAATAAACTAGACCACAGTTACGCTATTAGGTGCACTTTCTAAAAAATGAAGTAGACCACAGTTAAGTTATTAGGCCAACTTTCTAAAAACGAACTAGGCCACAGCTACGCTATTTGGCACACTGTCTAAATGAGATAGCCCACAGTTACGCTATTAGGCACAGTTTCTAAGTTCAACTTTGGCACAAGGTGGTCAATAGGCACACTTTTTAAAATGAACTAGGCCACAGTTACGCTATTTGGGACAGTTTCTAAGTTCAACTTTGCACAATGTGGTCAATGGGCACACTTTCTAAAATGAACTAGGCCACAGTTACGCTATTAGGGACAGTTAATAAGTTTAACTTTGGCACAATGTGGTCAATGGGCACACTTTCCAAAATGAACCAGACTACAGTTACGTTATTAGGCGCACTTTCTAAGAAATTAACTAGACCACAGTTACGCTATTAGGCACACTTTCTAAATGAACTAGACCACAGTTACGCTATTAGGCACACTTTCTAAAAATGAACTAGACCGTAGTTACGCTATTAGGCACACTTTCTAAAAGTGATCTAGACCACAGTTATGCTATTAGGCATACTATCTAAATGAACTAGACCACAGTTACGCTATTAGGCACACTTTCTAAATGAACTAGACCACAGTTACGCTATTAGGGACAGTTTCTAAGTTCAACTTTGGCACAATGTGGTCAATAGGCACACTTTCTAAACTGAACTATGTCACAGTTAGGCTGTTACGGACAGTTTCTAAGTTCAACTTTGGCACAATGTGGTCACCGGGCACACTTTCCAAAATGAACTAGACCACAGTTATGCTATTAGGTGCACTTTCTAAGAAATGAACTAGACCACAGTTGGGCTATAAGGAACACTTTCTAAATGAACTAGACCACAGTTACACTATTAGGCACACTTTCTAAAAATGAACTAGCCCACAGTTACACTATTAGGCACAGTTTCTAAGTTCAACTTTGGCACAAATTGGTCAATGGGCACACTTTTTAAAATGAACTATGCCAACGTTACGCTATTAGCACACTATCTAAATCAAATAGACCACAGTTACGCTATTAGGCACAGTTTCTAAGTTCAACTTTGACACAATGTGGTCAATAGGCACACTTTCTAAAATGAACTAGGCACAGTTACGCTATTAGGCACACTATCTAAATGAAATAGACCACAATTATGCTATTAGGCACAGCTTCTAAGTTCAATTTTGGCACATTGTGGTCAATGAGCACACTTTCTAAAATAAACAAGGCCACAGTTACGCTATTAGGAACAGTTTCTAAGTTCAACTTTGGCACAATGTGGTCAATGGGCACACTTTCCAAAATGAACTAGATCACAGTTATGCTATCAGACACACTTTCAAAAATGAACTAGACCACAGTTTGGTTATTGGGCACACTTTCTAAATGAACTAGACCACAGTTACGCTATTATGCACACTTTCTAAAAATGATGTAGACCACAGTTAAGCTATCAGGCACACTTTCTAAATGAACTAGACCACAATTATGCTAATAGGCACACTTTCTAAAAAATGAACTAGACCACAGTTACACTATTAGGTACACTTTCTAAAATTGAACTAGACCACAGTTACGCTATTTGGCACACTATCTAAATGAGATAGACCACAGTTACGCTATTAGGCACAGTTTCTAAGTTCAACTTTGACACAATGTGGTCAATAGACACACTTTTTAAAATGAACTAGGCCACAGTTACGCTATTAGGGACACTATTTAAATGAAATAGACCATAGTTACGCTATTAGGCACAGTTTCTAAGTTCAATTTAGGCACAATGTGGTCAATAGGCACACTTTCTAAACTGAACTAGGCCACAGTTACTCTATTAGGCACACTATCTAAATGAAATAGAGCACAGTTACACTATTAGGCACAGTTTCTAAGTTCAATTTTGGCACAAAGTGGTCAATGGGCCCACTTTTTAAATGAGCTAGATCACAGTTATGCTATCAGACACACTTTCAAAAAATGAACTAGACCACAGTTTGGTTATTGGGCACACTTTCTAAATGAACTAGACCGCAGTTACGCTATTAGGCACACTTTCTAAAAATGAATTAGACCACAGTTACGCTATCAGGCACACTTTCTAAAAATGAATTAGACCACAGTTACGCTATCAGGCACACTTTCTAAATGAAGTAGATGTCAAGAATGGCACTCTGTCAAGAGTGGCACAGGGTACCCAGGTAGGTTTTGGGTGGCTCTGCTGAATTAAGGTAGCAGATAAGCACACACAGCAGGAAGTTCAACAAGAAACAAGAGTATGAAACTGTAGCTGTGAGCCAAAAGGGGCAAAAGATACAAAGGTACAAACAAACTGGATTCCCTCTTGGGGTGTATGCTGAAATGGGAAAGAGTGTTCCACGAACCTTAGGAAACTCCAGCCTTCTGCACAGATTGCTATCACAGAGGCCCACGCTGTATGCTCATGGCTGGGAACAACAGCAGTGGGTGTCTGTAACACTGAAACGGGACAAGGGAAGGGGCAGAGGTTGACTGCCGGAAACCAACAGGCAAGCTCTGTACAAAGGGATTACATAAGACACATGAGAAGACAAGGACAGATATATCCAGCGAAAAGGAAGTCAATGAGCAATCTAGCACAAGGAAATGAAGGAAAGGCAGTTAGACTGAAGTAGATAACCTAAGGTGGAGTACAGAGGACTCTAGGAAGAGAACAAGGGAGCAGCAGTCAGGAAAACAGAAGGGCTGCAAAGTAGGAAGCAGGTCTGCAGTCAAGAGTCGCACTAGGTGCAGGCAAACTGTAGTGGACTGTGGAGGTCTGTAGTAGGCTGCAAGGCAGGGAGTCCAGAAGAACAGGACAGAGAGAGATTAGTAGTAGGTGACAGACAGAGAGCCCAAAAGAATAGGGCCGCGAGGTAGGGAGCCCAGAGGAGCAGGGCGGTAGGTAGCTAAGTGTAATACAGGCTGTAAGGCAGAGGAGTGTAGCAAGCCGCAAGGCAGGGGGCCCAGAGGACAAGGGCTGTAGGCAGCAGAGGGAGACAGGCTGCCAGGAAGGAGCCCAGAGGACACGGGCTGTAGGCAGCGGAGGGAGCTGGCAGCAAGAAAGGAGCCCAGAGGACAAGGGCTGTAGGCAGCGAAGAGGTGCAGGCTGCAAGGTAGAGAGCCCAGAGGACAAGGGCTTGGAGACAGCAGAGGTTTGCAAGCTGCAAGGTAGGGAGCCCAGTGGACAAGGGCTGTAGGCAGCCAGAGTAAGGCAGGCTGTAGGCAGGGAGCCCAGAGGACAAGGACTGTAGGCAGCCGGAGTGAGGCAGGCTGCAGGGCAGGGAGCCCAGAGGACAAGGACCGTAGGCAGCCGGAGTGAGGCAGGCTGCAGGGCAGGGAGCCCAGAGGACAAGGACTGTAGGCAGCCGGAGTGAGGCAGGCTGCAGGGCAGGGAGCCCAGAGGACAAGGACTGTAGGCAGCCGGAGTGAGGCAGGCTGCAGGGCAGGGAGCCCGGAAAGGGCACTGGATCAAAACAAGATAATGCAGCAACAGGAACAGCATATAAAGAAGTGGGTCTAGGAAAACAGGAGCGGGGAGATCTCAAGATGCAAGACACTGTGCTCCTGCAGGCAGCTGCTTATATACAGCCCTGCCCTGTTCTGAGGCAGGCTAATTGACAGCACCTGTAGCAGCACACCTGAAGACAATCTGCCTCCTCCCTCTCTGGTCCTGAGCAGGTGGAAGCAGCACTGGCTGCTAGGGCTTCTGGGGATTGTGGTCCCAATAACAATGAATGAGAATAGCCAGGAATTGAGGACTGCAGCCAGGTGCATTATGGTAAATGTGGTTAATTGAATAAAATAAGAAAGAACCAAAGTTGAGCAAATTGAAATAAAAGACCAAGGCGTGAAAAGGAGTTGTGCAAGGAGTATTAGGAGGATACATGAGTACCAAGTAGTCCATGACGGTTGCCAATGCGTGCGCCAGCGGCGCAGGCATGACACTAGACCACAGTTATGCTATTAGGCACACTTTCTAAAAAATGAACTAGACCACAGTTACACTATTAGGCGCACTTTCTAAAAAATGAACTAGACCACAGTTACACTATTGGGCACAGTTTCTAAGTTCAACTTTGGCACAATGTGGTCAATGGGCACCCTTTCCAAAATGAACTAGACTACAGTTACGCTATTAGGCGCACTTTCTAAAAATGAACAAGACCACAGTTACGCTATTATGCACACTTTCTAAATGAACTAGACCACAGTTACGCTATTAGGCACACTTTCGAAAATTGTACTAGACCACAGTTACGCTATTTGGCACAGTTTCTAAGTTCAACTTTGGCACAAGGTGGTCAATAGGCACACTTTTTAAAATGAACTAGGCCACAGTTACGCTATTTGGGACAGTTTCTAAGTTCAACTTTGGCACAATTGGTCAATATGCACACTTTCTAAAATTAACTAGGCCACAGTTAGGCTATTAGGCACACTATCTAAATGAAATAGACCACAGTTCCACTATTAGGCACAGTTTATAAGTTCAACTTTGCACAATGTGGTCAATGGGCACACTTTCTAAAATGAACTAGGCCACAGTTATGCTATTAGGGACAGTTACTAAGTTTAACTTTGGCACAATGTGGTCAATGGGCACACTTTCCAAAATGTACCAGACTACAGTTGCGCTATTAGGCGCACTTTCTAAGAAATTAACTAGACCACAGTTACGCTATTAGGCACACTTTCTAAATGAACTAGACCACAGTTACGCTATTAGGCACACTATCTAAATGAAATAGACCACAATTATGCTATTAGGCACAGTTTCTAAGTTCAATTTTGGCACATTGTGGTCAATGAGCACACTTTCTAAAATAAACAAGGCCACAGTTACGCTATTAGGAACAGTTTCTAAGTTCAACTTTGGCACAATGTGGTCAATGGGCACACTTTCCAAAATGTACCAGACTACAGTTGCGCTATTAGGCGCACTTTCTAAGAAATTAACTAGACCACAGTTACGCTATTAGGCACACTTTCTAAATGAACTAGACCACAGTTACGCTATTAGGCACACTATCTAAATGAAATAGACCACAATTATGCTATTAGGCACAGTTTCTAAGTTCAATTTTGGCACATTGTGGTCAATGAGCACACTTTCTAAAATAAACAAGGCCACAGTTACGCTATTAGGAACAGTTTCTAAGTTCAACTTTGGCACAATGTGGTCAATGGGCACACTTTCTAAAAATGAACTAGACCGTAGTTACGCTATTAGGCACACTTTCTAAAAGTGATCTAGACCACAGTTATGCTATTAGGCATACTATCTAAATGAACTAGACCACAGATACGCTGTTAGGCACACTTTCTAAATGAACTAGACCACAGTTACGCTATTAGGGACAGTTTCTAAGTTCAACTTTGGCACAATGTGGTCAATAGGCACACTTTCTAAACTGAACTAGGTCACAGTTAGGCTGTTAGGGATAGTTTCCAAGTTCAACTTTGGCACAATGTGGTCACCGGGCACACTTTCCAAAATGAACTAGACCACAGTTATGCTATTAGGTGCACTTTCTAAGAAATGAACTAGACCACAGTTGGGCTATAAGGAACACTTTCTAAATGAACTAGACCACAGTTACACTATTAGGCACACTTTCTAAAAATGAACTAGCCCACAGTTACGCTATTACGCACACTTTCCAAATGAACTAGACCACAGTTACACTATTAGGCACAGTGTCTAAGTTCAACTTTGGCACAAATTGGTCAATGGGCACACTTTTTAAAATGAACTATGCCAACGTTACGCTATTAGCACACTATCTAAATCAAATAGACCACAATTATGCTATTAGGCACAGTTTCTAAGTTCAATTTTGGCACATTGTGGTCAATGAGCACACTTTCTAAAATAAACAAGGCCACAGTTACGCTATTAGGAACAGTTTCTAAGTTCAACTTTGGCACAATGTGGTCAATGGGCACACTTTCCAAAATGAACTAGACCACAGTTACGCTATTAGGCGCGCTTTCTAAGAAATTAACTAGACCACAGTTACGCTATTAGGCACACTTTCTAAATGAACTAGATCACAGTTATACTATCAGACACACTTTCAAAAATGAACTAAACCACAGTTTGGTTATTGGGCACACTTTCTAAATGAACTAGACCACAGTTACGCTATTATGCACACTTTCTAAAAATGATGTAGACCACAGTTAAGCTATCAGGCACACTTTCTAAATGAACTAGACCACAATTATGCTATTAGGCACACTTTCTAAAAAATGAACTAGACCACAGTTACACTATTGGGCACAGTTTCTAAGTTCAACGTTGGCACAATGTGGTTAATAGGCACACTTTCTAAAATGAATTAGACCACAGTTACACTATTGGGCGCACTTTCTAAAAATGAACAAGACCACAGTTACGCTATTATGCACACTTTCTAAAAATGAACTAGACAACAGTTACGCTATTAGGCACACTTTCTAAAATTGAACTAGACCACAGTTACGCTATTTGGCACACTATCTTAATGAGATAGACCACAGTTACGCTATTAGGCACACTTTCTAAAAATGAACTAGACAACAGTTACGCTATTAGGTACACTTTCTAAAATTGAACTAGACCACAGTTACGCTATTTGGCACACTATCTAAATGAGATAGACCACAGTTACGCTATTAGGCACAGTTTCTAAGTTCAACTTTGACACAATGTGGTCAATAGGCACACTTTTTAAAATGAACTAGGCCACAGTTACGCTATTAGGGACACTATTTAAATGAAATAGACCATAGTTACGCTTTTAGGCACAGTTTCTAAGTTCAACTTAGGCACAATGTGGTCAATAGGCACACTTTCTAAACTGAACTAGGCCACAGTTACGCTATTAGGCACACTATCTAAATGAAATAGACCACAGTTACACTATTAGGCACAGTTTCTAAGTTCAATTTTGGCACAAAGTGGTCAATGGGCCCACTTTTTAAAATGAACTATGCCACCATTACGCTATTAGCACACTATCTAAATCGAATAGACCACAGATTTAAGCTATTAGGCACAGTTTCTAAGTTCAACGTTGACACAATGTGGTCAATAGGCACACTTTCTAAAATAAACAAGGCCACAGTTACGCTATTAGGAACACTTTCTAAGTTCAACTTTGGCACAATGTGGTCAATGGGCACACTTTCCAAAATGAACTAGACCACAGTTACTCTATTAGGCGCGCTTTCTAAGAAATTAATTAGACCACAGTTACGCTATTAGGCACACTTTCTAAATGAACTAGATCACAGTTATGCTATCAGACACACTTGCAAAAAATGAAGTAGACCACAGTTTGGTTATTGGGCACACTTTCTAAATGAACTAGACCACAGTTACGCTATTATGCACACTTTCTAAAAATGATGTAGACTACAGTTACGCTATCAGGCACACTTTCTAAATGAACTAGACCACAATTATGCTATTAGGCACACTTTCTAAAAAATGAACTAGACCACAGTTACACTATTAGGCACACTTTCTAAAAAATAAACTAGATCACAGTTACACTATTGGGCACAGTTTCTAAGTTCAACTTTGGCACAATGTGGTTAATAGGCACACTTTCTAAAATGAATTAGACCACAGTTACGCTATTAGGCACACTTTCTAAAAATGAACAAGACCACAGTTACGCTATTAGGCACACTTTCTAAAAATGAACTAGACAACAATTACGCTATTAGGCACACTTTCTAAAATTGAACTAGACCACAGTTACGCTATTTGGCACCCTATCTAAATGAGCTAGACCACAGTTACGCTATTAGGCACAGTTCCTAAGTTCAACTTTGGCACAATGTGGTCAATAGGCACACTTTTTAAAATGAAGTAGGCCACAGTTACGCTATTAGGGACAGTTTCTAAGTTCAACTTTGGCACAATGTGGTCAATAGGCACACTTTCTAAAATAAACTAGTCCACAGTTACGCTATTAGGCACACTATTTAAAGGAAATAGACCAGAGTTACACTATTAGGCACAGTTTATAAGTTCAATTTTGGCACAAAGTGCTCAATGAGCACACTTTCTAAAATAAACAAGGCCACAGTTACGCTATTAGGAACAGTTTCTAAGTTCAACTTTGGCACAATGTGGTCAATGGGCACACTTTCTAAAATAAACAAGGCCACAGTTACGCTATTAGGCACAGTTCCTAAGTTCAACTTTGGCACAATGTGGTCAATAGGCACACTTTTTAAAATGAACTAGGCCACAGTTACGCTATTAGGGACAGTTTCTAAGTTCAATTTAGGCACAATGTGGTCAATAGGCACACTTTCAAAACTGAACTAGGCCAAAGTTACGCTATTAGGCACACTATCTAAATGAAATAGACCAGAGTTACACTATTAGGCACAGTTTATAAGTTCAATTTTGGCACAAAGTGCTCAATGAGCACACTTTCTAAAAGAAACAAGGCCACAGTTACGCTATTAGGAACAGTTTCTAAGTTCAACTTTGGCACAATGTGGTCAATGGGCACACTTTCTAAATGAACTAGTTCACAGTTATGCTATCAGACACACTTTCAAAAAATGAACTAGACCACAGTTTGGTTATTGGGCGCACTTTCTAAATGAACTAGACCGCAGTTACGCTATTAGGCACACTTTCTAAAAATGAATTAGACCACGGTTACGCTATCAGGCACACTTTCTAAAAATGAATTAGACCACAGTTACGCTATCAGGCACACTTTCTAAATGAAGTAGATGTCAAGAATGGCACTCTGTCAAGAGTGGCACAGGGTACCCAGGTAGGTTTTGGGTGGCTCTGCTGAATTAAGGTAGCAGATAAGCACACACAGCAGGAAGTTCAACAAGAAACAAGAGTATGAAACTGTAGCTGTGAGCCAAAAGGGGCAAAAGATACAAAGGTACAAACAAACTGGATTCCCTCTTGGGGTGTATGCTGAAATGGGAAAGAGTGTTCCACGAACCTTAGGAAACTCCAGCCTTCTGCACAGATTGCTATCACAGAGGCCCACGCTGTATGCTCATGGCTGGGAACAACAGCAGTGGGTGTCTGTAACACTGAAATGGGACAAGGGAAGGGGCAGAGGTTGACTGCCGGAAACCAACAGGCAAGCTCTGTACAAAGGGATTACATAAGACACATGAGAAGACAAGGACAGATATATCCAGCGAAAAGGAAGTCAATGAGCAATCTAGCACAAGGAAATGAAGGAAAGGCAGTTAGACTGAAGTAGATAACCTAAGGTGGAGTACAGAGGACTCTAGGAAGAGAACAAGGGAGCAGCAGTCAGGAAAACAGAAGGGCTGCAAAGTAGGAAGCAGGTCTGCAGTCAAGAGTCGCACTAGGTGCAGGCAAACTGTAGTGGACTGTGGAGGTCTGTAGTAGGCTGCAAGGCAGGGAGTCCAGAAGAACAGGACAGAGAGAGATTAGTAGTAGGTGACAGACAGAGAGCCCAAAAGAATAGGGCCGCGAGGTAGGGAGCCCAGAGGAGCAGGGCGGTAGGTAGCTAAGTGTAATACAGGCTGTAAGGCAGAGGAGTGTAGCAAGCCGCAAGGCAGGGGGCCCAGAGGACAAGGGCTGTAGGCAGCAGAGGGAGACAGGCTGCCAGGAAGGAGCCCAGAGGACACGGGCTGTAGGCAGCGGAGGGAGCTGGCAGCAAGAAAGGAGCCCAGAGGACAAGGGCTGTAGGCAGCGAAGAGGTGCAGGCTGCAAGGTAGAGAGCCCAGAGGACAAGGGCTTGGAGACAGCAGAGGTTTGCAAGCTGCAAGGTAGGGAGCCCAGTGGACAAGGGCTGTAGGCAGCCAGAGTAAGGCAGGCTGTAGGCAGGGAGCCCAGAGGACAAGGACTGTAGGCAGCCGGAGTGAGGCAGGCTGCAGGGCAGGGAGCCCAGAGGACAAGGACCGTAGGCAGCCGGAGTGAGGCAGGCTGCAGGGCAGGGAGCCCAGAGGACAAGGACTGTAGGCAGCCGGAGTGAGGCAGGCTGCAGGGCAGGGAGCCCAGAGGACAAGGACTGTAGGCAGCCGGAGTGAGGCAGGCTGCAGGGCAGGGAGCCCGGAAAGGGCACTGGATCAAAACAAGATAATGCAGCAACAGGAACAGCATATAAAGAAGTGGGTCTAGGAAAACAGGAGCGGGGAGATCTCAAGATGCAAGACACTGTGCTCCTGCAGGCAGCTGCTTATATACAGCCCTGCCCTGTTCTGAGGCAGGCTAATTGACAGCACCTGTAGCAGTACACCTGAAGACAATCTGCCTCCTCCCTCTCTGGTCCTGAGCAGGTGGAAGCAGCACTGGCTGCTAGGGCTTCTGGGGATTGTGGTCCCAATAACAATGAATGAGAATAGCCAGGAATTGAGGACTGCAGCCAGGTGCATTATGGTAAATGTGGTTAATTGAATAAAATAAGAAAGAACCAAAGTTGAGCAAATTGAAATAAAAGACCAAGGCGTGAAAAGGAGTTGTGCAAGGAGTATTAGGAGGATAAATGAGTACCAAGTAGTCCATGATGGTTGCCAATGCGTGCGCCAGCGGCGCAGGCATGACACTAGACCACAGTTATGCTATTAGGCACACTTTCTAAAAAATGAACTAGACCACAGTTACACTATTAGGCGCACTTTCTAAAAAATGAACTAGACCACAGTTACACTATTGGGCACAGTTTCTAAGTTCAACTTTGGCACAATGTGGTCAATGGGCACACTTTCCAAAATGAACTAGACTACAGTTACGCTATTAGGCGCACTTTCTAAAAATGAACAAGACCACAGTTACGCTATTATGCACACTTTCTAAATGAACTAGACCACAGTTACGCTATTAGGCACACTTTCGAAAATTGTACTAGACCACAGTTACGCTATTTGGCACAGTTTCTAAGTTCAACTTTGGCACAAGGTGGTCAATAGGCACACTTTTTAAAATGAACTAGGCCACAGTTACGCTATTTGGGACAGTTTCTAAGTTCAACTTTGGCACAATGTTGTAAATAGACACACTTTCTAAAATAAACTAGGCCACAGTTACGCTATTAGGCACACTATCTAAATGAAATAGACCATAGTTACACTATTAGGCACAGTTTCTAAGTTCAACTTTGGCACAATTGGTCAATATGCACACTTTCTAAAATTAACTAGGCCACAGTTAGGCTATTAGGCACACTATCTAAATGAAATAGACCACAGTTCCACTATTAGGCACAGTTTATAAGTTCAACTTTGCACAATGTGGTCAATGGGCACACTTTCTAAAATGAACTAGGCCACAGTTATGCTATTAGGGACAGTTACTAAGTTTAACTTTGGCACAATGTGGTCAATGGGCACACTTTCCAAAATGTACCAGACTACAGTTGCGCTATTAGGCGCACTTTCTAAGAAATTAACTAGACCACAGTTACGCTATTAGGCACACTTTCTAAATGAACTAGACCACAGTTACGCTATTAGGCACACTATCTAAATGAAATAGACCACAATTATGCTATTAGGCACAGTTTCTAAGTTCAATTTTGGCACATTGTGGTCAATGAGCACACTTTCTAAAATAAAACAAGGCCACAGTTACGCTATTAGGAACAGTTTCTAAGTTCAACTTTGGCACAATGTGGTCAATGGGCACACTTTCCAAAATGTACCAGACTACAGTTGCGCTATTAGGCGCACTTTCTAAGAAATTAACTAGACCACAGTTACGCTATTAGGCACACTTTCTAAATGAACTAGACCACAGTTACGCTATTAGGCACACTATCTAAATGAAATAGACCACAATTATGCTATTAGGCACAGTTTCTAAGTTCAATTTTGGCACATTGTGGTCAATGAGCACACTTTCTAAAATAAACAAGGCCACAGTTACGCTATTAGGAACAGTTTCTAAGTTCAACTTTGGCACAATGTGGTCAATGGGCACACTTTCTAAAAATGAACTAGACCGTAGTTACGCTATTAGGCACACTTTCTAAAAGTGATCTAGACCACAGTTATGCTATTAGGCATACTATCTAAATGAACTAGACCACAGATACGCTGTTAGGCACACTTTCTAAATGAACTAGACCACAGTTACGCTATTAGGGACAGTTTCTAAGTTCAACTTTGGCACAATGTGGTCAATAGGCACACTTTCTAAACTGAACTAGGTCACAGTTAGGCTGTTAGGGATAGTTTCTAAGTTCAACTTTGGCACAATGTGGTCACCGGGCACACTTTCCAAAATGAACTAGACCACAGTTATGCTATTAGGTGCACTTTCTAAGAAATGAACTAGACCACAGTTGGGCTATAAGGAACACTTTCTAAATGAACTAGACCACAGTTACACTATTAGGCACACTTTCTAAAAATGAACTAGCCCACAGTTACGCTATTAGGCACACTTTCCAAATGAACTAGACCACAGTTACACTATTAGGCACAGTGTCTAAGTTCAACTTTGGCACAAATTGGTCAATGGGCACACTTTTTAAAATGAACTATGCCAACGTTACGCTATTAGCACACTATCTAAATCAAATAGACCACAATTATGCTATTAGGCACAGTTTCTAAGTTCAATTTTGGCACATTGTGGTCAATGAGCACACTTTCTAAAATAAACAAGGCCACAGTTACGCTATTAGGAACAGTTTCTAAGTTCAACTTTGGCACAATGTGGTCAATGGGCACACTTTCCAAAATGAACTAGACCACAGTTACGCTATTAGGCGCTCTTTCTAAGAAATTAACTAGACCACAGTTACGCTATTAGGCACACTTTCTAAATGAACTAGATCACAGTTATACTATCAGACACACTTTCAAAAATGAACTAGACCACAGTTTGGTTATTGGGCACACTTTCTAAATGAACTAGACCACAGTTACGCTATTATGCACACTTTCTAAAAATGATGTAGACCACAGTTAAGCTATCAGGCACACTTTCTAAATGAACTAGACCACAATTATGCTATTAGGCACACTTTCTAAAAAATGAACTAGACCACAGTTACACTATTAGGCACACTTTCTAAAAAATGAAATAGACCACAGTTACACTATTGGGCACAGTTTCTAAGTTCAAAGTTGGCACAATGTGGTTAATAGGCACACTTTCTAAAATGAATTAGACCACAGTTACACTATTGGGCGCACTTTCTAAAAATGAACAAGACCACAGTTACGCTATTATGCACACTTTCTAAAAATGAACTAGACAACAGTTACGCTATTAGGCACACTTTCTAAAATTGAACTAGACCACAGTTACGCTATTTGGCACACTATCTTAATGAGATAGACCACAGTTACGCTATTAGGCACACTTTCTAAAAATGAACTAGACAACAGTTACGCTATTAGGTACACTTTCTAAAATTGAACTAGACCACAGTTACGCTATTTGGCACACTATCTAAATGAGATAGACCACAGTTACGCTATTAGGCACAGTTTCTAAGTTCAACTTTGACACAATGTGGTCAATAGGCACACTTTTTAAAATGAACTAGGCCACAGTTACGCTATTAGGGACACTATTTAAATGAAATAGACCATAGTTACGCTTTTAGGCACAGTTTCTAAGTTCAACTTAGGCACAATGTGGTCAATAGGCAAACTTTCTAAACTGAACTAGGCCACAGTTACGCTATTAGGCACACTATCTAAATGAAATAGACCACAGTTACACTATTAGGCACAGTTTCTAAGTTCAATTTTGGCACAAAGTGGTCAATGGGCCCACTTTTTAAAATGAACTATGCCACCGTTACGCTATTAGCACACTATCTAAATCGAATAGACCACAGTTTTAAGCTATTAGGCACAGTTTCTAAGTTCAACGTTGACACAATGTGGTCAATAGGCACACTTTCTAAAATAAACAAGGCCACAGTTACGCTATTAGGAACACTTTCTAAGTTCAACTTTGGCACAATGTGGTCAATGGGCACACTTTCCAAAATGAACTAGACCACAGTTACTCTATTAGGCGCGCTTTCTAAGAAATTAATTAGACCACAGTTACGCTATTAGGCACACTTTCTAAATGAACTAGATCACAGTTATGCTATCAGACACACTTTCAAAAAATGAAGTAGACCACAGTTTGGTTATTGGGCACACTTTCTAAATGAACTAGACCACAGTTACGCTATTATGCACACTTTCTAAAAATGATGTAGACTACAGTTACGCTATCAGGCACACTTTCTAAATGAACTAGACCACAATTATGCTATTAGGCACACTTTCTAAAAAATGAACTAGACCACAGTTACACTATTAGGCACACTTTCTAAAAAATAAACTAGATCACAGTTACACTATTGGGCACAGTTTCTAAGTTCAACTTTGGCACAATGTGGTTAATAGGCACACTTTCTAAAATGAATTAGACCACAGTTACGCTATTAGGCACACTTTCTAAAAATGAACAAGACCACAGTTACGCTATTAGGCACACTTTCTAAAAATGAACTAGACAACAATTACGCTATTAGGCACACTTTCTAAAATTGAACTAGACCACAGTTACGCTATTTGGCACCCTATCTAAATGAGATAGACCACAGTTACGCTATTAGGAACAGTTTCTAAGTTCAACTTTGGCACAATGTGGTCAATGGGCACACTTTCCAAAATGAACTAGACCACAGTTACGCTATTAGGCGCGCTTTCTAAGAAATTAACTAGACCACAGTTACGCTATTAGGCACACTTTCTAAATGAACTAGATCACAGTTATACTATCAGACACACTTTCAAAAATGAACTAGACCACAGTTTGGTTATTGGGCACACTTTCTAAATGAACTAGACCACAGTTACGCTATTATGCACACTTTCTAAAAATGATTTAGACCACAGTTAAGCTATCAGGCACACTTTCTAAATGAACTAGACCACAATTATGCTATTAGGCACACTTTCTAAAAAATGAACTAGACCACAGTTACACTATTAGGCACACTTTCTAAAAAATGAAATAGACCACAGTTACACTATTGGGCACAGTTTCTAAGTTCAACGTTGGCACAATGTGGTTAATAGGCACACTTTCTAAAATGAATTAGACCACAGTTACACTATTGGGCGCACTTTCTAAAAATGAACAAGACCACAGTTACGCTATTATGCACACTTTCTAAAAATGAACTAGACAACAGTTACGCTATTAGGCACACTTTCTAAAATTGAACTAGACCACAGTTACGCTATTTGGCACACTATCTTAATGAGATAGACCACAGTTACGCTATTAGGCACACTTTCTAAAAATGAACTAGACAACAGTTACGCTATTAGGTACACTTTCTAAAATTGAACTAGACCACAGTTACGCTATTTGGCACACTATCTAAATGAGATAGACCACAGTTACGCTATTAGGCACAGTTTCTAAGTTCAACTTTGACACAATGTGGTCAATAGGCACACTTTTTAAAATGAACTAGGCCACAGTTACGCTATTAGGGACACTATTTAAATGAAATAGACCATAGTTACGCTTTTAGGCACAGTTTCTAAGTTCAACTTAGGCACAATGTGGTCAATAGGCACACTTTCTAAACTGAACTAGGCCACAGTTACGCTATTAGGCACACTATCTAAATGAAATAGACCACAGTTACACTATTAGGCACAGTTTCTAAGTTCAATTTTGGCACAAAGTGGTCAATGGGCCCACTTTTTAAAATGAACTATGCCACCGTTACGCTATTACCACACTATCTAAATCGAATAGACCACAGTTTTAAGCTATTAGGCACAGTTTCTAAGTTCAACGTTGACACAATGTGGTCAATAGGCACACTTTCTAAAATAAACAAGGCCACAGTTACGCTATTAGGAACACTTTCTAAGTTCAACTTTGGCACAATGTGGTCAATGGGCACACTTTCCAAAATGAACTAGACCACAGTTACTCTATTAGGCGCGCTTTCTAAGAAATTAATTAGACCACAGTTACGCTATTAGGCACACTTTCTAAATGAACTAGATCACAGTTATGCTATCAGACACACTTTCAAAAAATGAAGTAGACCACAGTTTGGTTATTGGGCACACTTTCTAAATGAACTAGACCACAGTTACGCTATTATGCACACTTTCTAAAAATGATGTAGACTACAGTTACGCTATCAGGCACACTTTCTAAATGAACTAGACCACAATTATGCTATTAGGCACACTTTCTAAAAAATGAACTAGACCACAGTTACACTATTAGGCACACTTTCTAAAAAATAAACTAGATCACAGTTACACTATTGGGCACAGTTTCTAAGTTCAACTTTGGCACAATGTGGTTAATAGGCACACTTTCTAAAATGAATTAGACCACAGTTACGCTATTAGGCACACTTTCTAAAAATGAACAAGACCACAGTTACGCTATAATGCACACTTTCTAAATGAACTAGACCACAGTTACGCTATTAGGCACACTTTCTAAAAATGAACTAGACAACAATTACGCTATTAGGCACACTTTCTAAAATTGAACTAGACCACAGTTACGCTATTTGGCACCCTATCTAAATGAGATAGACCACAGTTACGCTATTAGGCACAGTTCCTAAGTTCAACTTTGGCACAATGTGGTCAATAGGCACACTTTTTAAAATTAACTAGGCCACAGTTATGCTATTAGGGACAGTTACTAAGTTTAACTTTGGCACAATGTGGTCAATGGGCACACTTTCCAAAATGTACCAGACTACAGTTGCGCTATTAGGCGCACTTTCTAAGAAATTAACTAGACCACAGGTACGCTATTAGGCACACTTTCTAAATGAACTAGACCACAGTTACGCTATTAGGCACACTATCTAAATGAAATAGACCAGAATTATGCTATTAGGCACAGTTTCTAAGTTCAATTTTGGCACATTGTGGTCAATGAGCACACTTTCTAAAATAAACAAGGCCACAGTTACGCTATTAGGAACAGTTTCTAAGTTCAACTATGGCACAATGTGGTCAATGGGCACACTTTCCAAAATGTACCAGACTACAGTTGCGCTATTAGGCGCACTTTCTAAGAAATTAACTAGACCACAGTTACGCTATTAGGCACACTTTCTAAATGAACTAGACCACAGTTATGCTATTAGGCACACTATCTAAATGAAATAGACCACAATTATGCTATTAGGCACAGTTTCTAAGTTCAATTTTGGCACATTGTGGTCAATGAGCACACTTTCTAAAATAAACAAGGCCACAGTTACGCTATTAGGAACAGTTTCTAAGTTCAACTTTGGCACAATGTGGTCAATGGGCACACTTTCTAAAAATGAACTAGACCGTAGTTACGCTATTAGGCACACTTTCTAAAAGTGATCTAGACCACAGTTATGCTATTAGGCATACTATCTAAATGAACTAGACCACAGATACGCTGTTAGGCACACTTTCTAAATGAACTAGACCACAGTTACGCTATTAGGGACAGTTTCTAAGTTCAACTTTGGCACAATGTGGTCAATAGGCACACTTTCTAAACTGAACTAGGTCACAGTTAGGCTGTTAGGGATAGTTTCTAAGTTCAACTTTGGCACAATGTGGTCACCGGGCACACTTTCCAAAATGAACTAGACCACAGTTATGCTATTAGGTGCACTTTCTAAGAAATGAACTAGACCACAGTTGGGCTATAAGGAACACTTTCTAAATGAACTAGACCACAGTTACACTATTAGGCACACTTTCTAAAAATGAACTAGCCCACAGTTACGCTATTAGGCACACTTTCCAAATGAACTAGACCACAGTTACACTATTAGGCACAGTGTCTAAGTTCAACTTTGGCACAAATTGGTCAATGGGCACACTTTTTAAAATGAACTATGCCAACGTTACGCTATTAGCACACTATCTAAATCAAACAGACCACAATTATGCTATTAGGCACAGTTTCTAAGTTCAATTTTGGCACATTGTGGTCAATGAGCACACTTTCTAAAATAAACAAGGCCACAGTTACGCTATTAGGAACAGTTTCTAAGTTCAACTTTGGCACAATGTGGTCAATGGGCACACTTTCCAAAATGAACTAGACCACAGTTACGCTATTAGGCGCGCTTTCTAAGAAATTAACTAGACCACAGTTACGCTATTAGGCACACTTTCTAAATGAACTAGATCACAGTTATGCTATCAGACACACTTTCAAAAATGAACTAGACCACAGTTTGGTTATTGGGCACACTTTCTAAATGAACTAGACCACAGTTACGCTATTATGCACACTTTCTAAAAATGATGTAGACCACAGTTAAGCTATCAGGTACACTTTCTAAATGAACTAGACCACAATTATGCTATTAGGCACACTTTCTAAAAAATGAACTAGACCACAGTTACACTATTAGGCACACTTTCTAAAAAATGAAATAGACCACAGTTACACTATTGGGCACAGTTTCTAAGTTCAACGTTGGCACAATGTGGTTAATAGGCACACTTTCTAAAATGAATTAGACCACAGTTACACTATTGGGCGCACTTTCTAAAAATGAACAAGACCACAGTTACGCTATTATGCACACTTTCTAAATGAAATAGACCACAGTTACACTATTAGGCACAGTTTCTAAGTTCAATTTTGGCACAAAGTGGTCAATGGGCCCACTTTTTAAAATGAACTATGCCACCGTTACGCTATTAGCACACTATCTAAATCGAATAGACCACAGTTTTAAGCTATTAGGCACAGTTTCTAAGTTCAACTTAGGCACAATGTGGTCAATAGGCAAACTTTCTAAACTGAACTAGGCCACAGTTACGCTATTAGGCACACTATCTAAATGAAATAGACCACAGTTACACTATTAGGCACAGTTTCTAAGTTCAATTTTGGCACAAAGTGGTCAATGGGCCCACTTTTTAAAATGAACTATGCCACCGTTACGCTATTAGCACACTATCTAAATCGAATAGACCACAGTTTTAAGCTATTAGGCACAGTTTCTAAGTTCAACGTTGACACAATGTGGTCAATAGGCACACTTTCTAAAATAAACAAGGCCACAGTTACGCTATTAGGAACACTTTCTAAGTTCAACTTTGGCACAATGTGGTCAATGGGCACACTTTCCAAAATGAACTAGACCACAGTTACTCTATTAGGCGCGCTTTCTAAGAAATTAATTAGACCACAGTTACGCTATTAGGCACACTTTCTAAATGAACTAGATCACAGTTATGCTATCAGACACACTTTCAAAAAATGAAGTAGACCACAGTTTGGTTATTGGGCACACTTTCTAAATGAACTAGACCACAGTTACGCTATTATGCACACTTTCTAAAAATGATGTAGACTACAGTTACGCTATCAGGCACACTTTCTAAATGAACTAGACCACAATTATGCTATTAGGCACACTTTCTAAAAAATGAACTAGACCACAGTTACACTATTAGGCACACTTTCTAAAAAATAAACTAGATCACAGTTACACTATTGGGCACAGTTTCTAAGTTCAACTTTGGCACAATGTGGTTAATAGGCACACTTTCTAAAATGAATTAGACCACAGTTACGCTATTAGGCACACTTTCTAAAAATGAACAAGACCACAGTTACGCTATTAGGCACACTTTCTAAAAATGAACTAGACAACAATTACGCTATTAGGCACACTTTCTAAAATTGAACTAGACCACAGTTACGCTATTTGGCACCCTATCTAAATGAGATAGACCACAGTTACGCTATTAGGAACAGTTTCTAAGTTCAACTTTGGCACAATGTGGTCAATGGGCACACTTTCCAAAATGAACTAGACCACAGTTACGCTCTTAGGCGCGCTTTCTAAGAAATTAACTAGACCACAGTTACGCTATTAGGCACACTTTCTAAATGAACTAGATCACAGTTATACTATCAGACACACTTTCAAAAATGAACTAGACCACAGTTTGGTTATTGGGCACACTTTCTAAATGAACTAGACCACAGTTACGCTATTATGCACACTTTCTAAAAATGATGTAGACCACAGTTAAGCTATCAGGCACACTTTCTAAATGAACTAGACCACAATTATGCTATTAGGCACACTTTCTAAAAAATGAACTAGACCACAGTTACACTATTAGGCACACTTTCTAAAAAATGAAATAGACCACAGTTACACTATTGGGCACAGTTTCTAAGTTCAACGTTGGCACAATGTGGTTAATAGGCACACTTTCTAAAATGAATTAGACCACAGTTACACTATTGGGCGCACTTTCTAAAAATGAACAAGACCACAGTTACGCTATTATGCACACTTTCTAAAAATGAACTAGACAACAGTTACGCTATTAGGCACACTTTCTAAAATTGAACTAGACCACAGTTACGCTATTTGGCACACTATCTTAATGAGATAGACCACAGTTACGCTATTAGGCACACTTTCTAAAAATGAACTAGACAACAGTTACGCTATTAGGTACACTTTCTAAAATTGAACTAGACCACAGGTACGCTATTTGGCACACTATCTAAATGAGATAGACCACAGTTACGCTATTAGGCACAGTTTCTAAGTTCAACTTTGACACAATGTGGTCAATAGGCACACTTTTTAAAATGAACTAGGCCACAGTTACGCTATTAGGGACACTATTTAAATGAAATAGACCATAGTTACGCTTTTAGGCACAGTTTCTAAGTTCAACTTAGGCACAATGTGGTCAATAGGCACACTTTCTAAACTGAACTAGGCCACAGTTACGCTATTAGGCACACTATCTAAATGAAATAGACCACAGTTACACTATTAGGCACAGTTTCTAAGTTCAATTTTGGCACAAAGTGGTCAATGGGCCCACTTTTTAAAATGAACTATGCCACCGTTACGCTATTAGCACACTATCTAAATCGAATAGACCACAGTTTTAAGCTATTAGGCACAGTTTCTAAGTTCAACGTTGACACAATGTGGTCAATAGGCACACTTTCTAAAATAAACAAGGCCACAGTTACGCTATTAGGAACACTTTCTAAGTTCAACTTTGGCACAATGTGGTCAATGGGCACACTTTCCAAAATGAACTAGACCACAGTTACTCTATTAGGCGCGCTTTCTAAGAAATTAATTAGACCACAGTTACGCTATTAGGCACACTTTCTAAATGAACTAGATCACAGTTATGCTATCAGACACACTTTCAAAAAATGAAGTAGACCACAGTTTGGTTATTGGGCACACTTTCTAAATGAACTAGACCACAGTTACGCTATTATGCACACTTTCTAAAAATGATGTAGACTACAGTTACGCTATCAGGCACACTTTCTAAATGAACTAGACCACAATTATGCTATTAGGCACACTTTCTAAAAAATGAACTAGACCACAGTTACACTATTAGGCACACTTTCTAAAAAATAAACTAGATCACAGTTACACTATTGGGCACAGTTTCTAAGTTCAACTTTGGCACAATGTGGTTAATAGGCACACTTTCTAAAATGAATTAGACCACAGTTACGCTATTAGGCACACTTTCTAAAAAGGAACAAGACCACAGTTACGCTATAATGCACACTTTCTAAATGAACTAGACCACAGTTACGCTATTAGGCACACTTTCTAAAAATGAACTAGACAACAATTACGCTATTAGGCACACTTTCTAAAATTGAACTAGACCACAGTTACGCTATTTGGCACCCTATCTAAATGAGATAGACCACAGTTACGCTATTAGGCACAGTTCCTAAGTTCAACTTTGGCACAATGTGGTCAATAGGCACACTTTTTAAAATTAACTAGGCCACAGTTATGCTATTAGGGACAGTTACTAAGTTTAACTTTGGCACAATGTGGTCAATGGGCACACTTTCCAAAATGTACCAGACTACAGTTGCGCTATTAGGCGCACTTTCTAAGAAATTAACTAGACCACAGGTACGCTATTAGGCACACTTTCTAAATGAACTAGACCACAGTTACGCTATTAGGCACACTATCTAAATGAAATAGACCACAATTATGCTATTAGGCACAGTTTCTAAGTTCAATTTTGGCACATTGTGGTCAATGAGCACACTTTCTAAAATAAACAAGGCCACAGTTACGCTATTAGGAACAGTTTCTAAGTTCAACTTTGGCACAATGTGGTCAATGGGCACACTTTCCAAAATGTACCAGACTACAGTTGCGCTTTTAGGCGCACTTTCTAAGAAATTAACTAGACCACAGTTACGCTATTAGGCACACTTTCTAAATGAACTAGACCACAGTTATGCTATTAGGCACACTATCTAAATGAAATAGACCACAATTATGCTATTAGGCACAGTTTCTAAGTTCAATTTTGGCACATTGTGGTCAATGAGCACACTTTCTAAAATAAACAAGGCCACAGTTACGCTATTAGGAACAGTTTCTAAGTTCAACTTTGGCACAATGTGGTCAATGGGCACACTTTCTAAAAATGAACTAGACCGTAGTTACGCTATTAGGCACACTTTCTAAAAGTGATCTAGACCACAGTTATGCTATTAGGCATACTATCTAAATGAACTAGACCACAGATACGCTGTTAGGCACACTTTCTAAATGAACTAGACCACAGTTACGCTATTAGGGACAGTTTCTAAGTTCAACTTTGGCACAATGTGGTCAATAGGCACACTTTCTAAACTGAACTAGGTCACAGTTAGGCTGTTAGGGATAGTTTCTAAGTTCAACTTTGGCACAATGTGGTCACCGGGCACACTTTCCAAAATGAACTAGACCACAGTTATGCTATTAGGTGCACTTTCTAAGAAATGAACTAGACCACAGTTGGGCTATAAGGAACACTTTCTAAATGAACTAGACCACAGTTACACTATTAGGCACACTTTCTAAAAATGAACTAGCCCACAGTTACGCTATTAGGCACACTTTCCAAATGAACTAGACCACAGTTACACTATTAGGCACAGTGTCTAAGTTCAACTTTGGCACAAATTGGTCAATGGGCACACTTTTTAAAATGAACTATGCCAACGTTACGCTATTAGCACACTATCTAAATCAAATAGACCACAATTATGCTATTAGGCACAGTTTCTAAGTTCAATTTTGGCACATTGTGGTCAATGAGCACACTTTCTAAAATAAACAAGGCCACAGTTACGCTATTAGGAACAGTTTCTAAGTTCAACTTTGGCACAATGTGGTCAATGGGCACACTTTCCAAAATGAACTAGACCACAGTTACGCTATTAGGCGCTCTTTCTAAGAAATTAACTAGACCACAGTTACGCTATTAGGCACACTTTCTAAATGAACTAGATCACAGTTATACTATCAGACACACTTTCAAAAATGAACTAGACCACAGTTTGGTTATTGGGCACACTTTCTAAATGAACTAGACCACAGTTACGCTATTATGCACACTTTCTAAAAATGATGTAGACCACAGTTAAGCTATCAGGCACACTTTCTAAATGAACTAGACCACAATTATGCTATTAGGCACACTTTCTAAAAAATGAACTAGACCACAGTTACACTATTAGGCACACTTTCTAAAAAATGAAATAGACCACAGTTACACTATTGGGCACAGTTTCTAAGTTCAAAGTTGGCACAATGTGGTTAATAGGCACACTTTCTAAAATGAATTAGACCACAGTTACACTATTGGGCGCACTTTCTAAAAATGAACAAGACCACAGTTACGCTATTATGCACACTTTCTAAAAATGAACTAGACAACAGTTACGCTATTAGGCACACTTTCTAAAATTGAACTAGACCACAGTTACGCTATTTGGCACACTATCTTAATGAGATAGACCACAGTTACGCTATTAGGCACACTTTCTAAAAATGAACTAGACAACAGTTACGCTATTAGGTACACTTTCTAAAATTGAACTAGACCACAGTTACGCTATTTGGCACACTATCTAAATGAGATAGACCACAGTTACGCTATTAGGCACAGTTTCTAAGTTCAACTTTGACACAATGTGGTCAATAGGCACACTTTTTAAAATGAACTAGGCCACAGTTACGCTATTAGGGACACTATTTAAATGAAATAGACCATAGTTACGCTTTTAGGCACAGTTTCTAAGTTCAACTTAGGCACAATGTGGTCAATAGGCAAACTTTCTAAACTGAACTAGGCCACAGTTACGCTATTAGGCACACTATCTAAATGAAATAGACCACAGTTACACTATTAGGCACAGTTTCTAAGTTCAATTTTGGCACAAAGTGGTCAATGGGCCCACTTTTTAAAATGAACTATGCCACCGTTACGCTATTAGCACACTATCTAAATCGAATAGACCACAGTTTTAAGCTATTAGGCACAGTTTCTAAGTTCAACGTTGACACAATGTGGTCAATAGGCACACTTTCTAAAATAAACAAGGCCACAGTTACGCTATTAGGAACACTTTCTAAGTTCAACTTTGGCACAATGTGGTCAATGGGCACACTTTCCAAAATGAACTAGACCACAGTTACTCTATTAGGCGCGCTTTCTAAGAAATTAATTAGACCACAGTTACGCTATTAGGCACACTTTCTAAATGAACTAGATCACAGTTATGCTATCAGACACACTTTCAAAAAATGAAGTAGACCACAGTTTGGTTATTGGGCACACTTTCTAAATGAACTAGACCACAGTTACGCTATTATGCACACTTTCTAAAAATGATGTAGACTACAGTTACGCTATCAGGCACACTTTCTAAATGAACTAGACCACAATTATGCTATTAGGCACACTTTCTAAAAAATGAACTAGACCACAGTTACACTATTAGGCACACTTTCTAAAAAATAAACTAGATCACAGTTACACTATTGGGCACAGTTTCTAAGTTCAACTTTGGCACAATGTGGTTAATAGGCACACTTTCTAAAATGAATTAGACCACAGTTACGCTATTAGGCACACTTTCTAAAAATGAACAAGACCACAGTTACGCTATTAGGCACACTTTCTAAAAATGAACTAGACAACAATTACGCTATTAGGCACACTTTCTAAAATTGAACTAGACCACAGTTACGCTATTTGGCACCCTATCTAAATGAGATAGACCACAGTTACGCTATTAGGAACAGTTTCTAAGTTCAACTTTGGCACAATGTGGTCAATGGGCACACTTTCCAAAATGAACTAGACCACAGTTACGCTATTAGGCGCGCTTTCTAAGAAATTAACTAGACCACAGTTACGCTATTAGGCACACTTTCTAAATGAACTAGATCACAGTTATACTATCAGACACACTTTCAAAAATGAACTAGACCACAGTTTGGTTATTGGGCACACTTTCTAAATGAACTAGACCACAGTTACGCTATTATGCACACTTTCTAAAAATGATTTAGACCACAGTTAAGCTATCAGGCACACTTTCTAAATGAACTAGACCACAATTATGCTATTAGGCACACTTTCTAAAAAATGAACTAGACCACAGTTACACTATTAGGCACACTTTCTAAAAAATGAAATAGACCACAGTTACACTATTGGGCACAGTTTCTAAGTTCAACGTTGGCACAATGTGGTTAATAGGCACACTTTCTAAAATGAATTAGACCACAGTTACACTATTGGGCGCACTTTCTAAAAATGAACAAGACCACAGTTACGCTATTATGCACACTTTCTAAAAATGAACTAGACAACAGTTACGCTATTAGGCACACTTTCTAAAATTGAACTAGACCACAGTTACGCTATTTGGCACACTATCTTAATGAGATAGACCACAGTTACGCTATTAGGCACACTTTCTAAAAATGAACTAGACAACAGTTACGCTATTAGGTACACTTTCTAAAATTGAACTAGACCACAGTTACGCTATTTGGCACACTATCTAAATGAGATAGACCACAGTTACGCTATTAGGCACAGTTTCTAAGTTCAACTTTGACACAATGTGGTCAATAGGCACACTTTTTAAAATGAACTAGGCCACAGTTACGCTATTAGGGACACTATTTAAATGAAATAGACCATAGTTACGCTTTTAGGCACAGTTTCTAAGTTCAACTTAGGCACAATGTGGTCAATAGGCACACTTTCTAAACTGAACTAGGCCACAGTTACGCTATTAGGCACACTATCTAAATGAAATAGACCACAGTTACACTATTAGGCACAGTTTCTAAGTTCAATTTTGGCACAAAGTGGTCAATGGGCCCACTTTTTAAAATGAACTATGCCACCGTTACGCTATTACCACACTATCTAAATCGAATAGACCACAGTTTTAAGCTATTAGGCACAGTTTCTAAGTTCAACGTTGACACAATGTGGTCAATAGGCACACTTTCTAAAATAAACAAGGCCACAGTTACGCTATTAGGAACACTTTCTAAGTTCAACTTTGGCACAATGTGGTCAATGGGCACACTTTCCAAAATGAACTAGACCACAGTTACTCTATTAGGCGCGCTTTCTAAGAAATTAATTAGACCACAGTTACGCTATTAGGCACACTTTCTAAATGAACTAGATCACAGTTATGCTATCAGACACACTTTCAAAAAATGAAGTAGACCACAGTTTGGTTATTGGGCACACTTTCTAAATGAACTAGACCACAGTTACGCTATTATGCACACTTTCTAAAAATGATGTAGACTACAGTTACGCTATCAGGCACACTTTCTAAATGAACTAGACCACAATTATGCTATTAGGCACACTTTCTAAAAAATGAACTAGACCACAGTTACACTATTAGGCACACTTTCTAAAAAATAAACTAGATCACAGTTACACTATTGGGCACAGTTTCTAAGTTCAACTTTGGCACAATGTGGTTAATAGGCACACTTTCTAAAATGAATTAGACCACAGTTACGCTATTAGGCACACTTTCTAAAAATGAACAAGACCACAGTTACGCTATAATGCACACTTTCTAAATGAACTAGACCACAGTTACGCTATTAGGCACACTTTCTAAAAATGAACTAGACAACAATTACGCTATTAGGCACACTTTCTAAAATTGAACTAGACCACAGTTACGCTATTTGGCACCCTATCTAAATGAGATAGACCACAGTTACGCTATTAGGCACAGTTCCTAAGTTCAACTTTGGCACAATGTGGTCAATAGGCACACTTTTTAAAATTAACTAGGCCACAGTTATGCTATTAGGGACAGTTACTAAGTTTAACTTTGGCACAATGTGGTCAATGGGCACACTTTCCAAAATGTACCAGACTACAGTTGCGCTATTAGGCGCACTTTCTAAGAAATTAACTAGACCACAGGTACGCTATTAGGCACACTTTCTAAATGAACTAGACCACAGTTACGCTATTAGGCACACTATCTAAATGAAATAGACCAGAATTATGCTATTAGGCACAGTTTCTAAGTTCAATTTTGGCACATTGTGGTCAATGAGCACACTTTCTAAAATAAACAAGGCCACAGTTACGCTATTAGGAACAGTTTCTAAGTTCAACTATGGCACAATGTGGTCAATGGGCACACTTTCCAAAATGTACCAGACTACAGTTGCGCTATTAGGCGCACTTTCTAAGAAATTAACTAGACCACAGTTACGCTATTAGGCACACTTTCTAAATGAACTAGACCACAGTTATGCTATTAGGCACACTATCTAAATGAAATAGACCACAATTATGCTATTAGGCACAGTTTCTAAGTTCAATTTTGGCACATTGTGGTCAATGAGCACACTTTCTAAAATAAACAAGGCCACAGTTACGCTATTAGGAACAGTTTCTAAGTTCAACTTTGGCACAATGTGGTCAATGGGCACACTTTCTAAAAATGAACTAGACCGTAGTTACGCTATTAGGCACACTTTCTAAAAGTGATCTAGACCACAGTTATGCTATTAGGCATACTATCTAAATGAACTAGACCACAGATACGCTGTTAGGCACACTTTCTAAATGAACTAGACCACAGTTACGCTATTAGGGACAGTTTCTAAGTTCAACTTTGGCACAATGTGGTCAATAGGCACACTTTCTAAACTGAACTAGGTCACAGTTAGGCTGTTAGGGATAGTTTCTAAGTTCAACTTTGGCACAATGTGGTCACCGGGCACACTTTCCAAAATGAACTAGACCACAGTTATGCTATTAGGTGCACTTTCTAAGAAATGAACTAGACCACAGTTGGGCTATAAGGAACACTTTCTAAATGAACTAGACCACAGTTACACTATTAGGCACACTTTCTAAAAATGAACTAGCCCACAGTTACGCTATTAGGCACACTTTCCAAATGAACTAGACCACAGTTACACTATTAGGCACAGTGTCTAAGTTCAACTTTGGCACAAATTGGTCAATGGGCACACTTTTTAAAATGAACTATGCCAACGTTACGCTATTAGCACACTATCTAAATCAAACAGACCACAATTATGCTATTAGGCACAGTTTCTAAGTTCAATTTTGGCACATTGTGGTCAATGAGCACACTTTCTAAAATAAACAAGGCCACAGTTACGCTATTAGGAACAGTTTCTAAGTTCAACTTTGGCACAATGTGGTCAATGGGCACACTTTCCAAAATGAACTAGACCACAGTTACGCTATTAGGCGCGCTTTCTAAGAAATTAACTAGACCACAGTTACGCTATTAGGCACACTTTCTAAATGAACTAGATCACAGTTATGCTATCAGACACACTTTCAAAAATGAACTAGACCACAGTTTGGTTATTGGGCACACTTTCTAAATGAACTAGACCACAGTTACGCTATTATGCACACTTTCTAAAAATGATGTAGACCACAGTTAAGCTATCAGGTACACTTTCTAAATGAACTAGACCACAATTATGCTATTAGGCACACTTTCTAAAAAATGAACTAGACCACAGTTACACTATTAGGCACACTTTCTAAAAAATGAAATAGACCACAGTTACACTATTGGGCACAGTTTCTAAGTTCAACGTTGGCACAATGTGGTTAATAGGCACACTTTCTAAAATGAATTAGACCACAGTTACACTATTGGGCGCACTTTCTAAAAATGAACAAGACCACAGTTACGCTATTATGCACACTTTCTAAATGAAATAGACCACAGTTACACTATTAGGCACAGTTTCTAAGTTCAATTTTGGCACAAAGTGGTCAATGGGCCCACTTTTTAAAATGAACTATGCCACCGTTACGCTATTAGCACACTATCTAAATCGAATAGACCACAGTTTTAAGCTATTAGGCACAGTTTCTAAGTTCAACTTAGGCACAATGTGGTCAATAGGCAAACTTTCTAAACTGAACTAGGCCACAGTTACGCTATTAGGCACACTATCTAAATGAAATAGACCACAGTTACACTATTAGGCACAGTTTCTAAGTTCAATTTTGGCACAAAGTGGTCAATGGGCCCACTTTTTAAAATGAACTATGCCACCGTTACGCTATTAGCACACTATCTAAATCGAATAGACCACAGTTTTAAGCTATTAGGCACAGTTTCTAAGTTCAACGTTGACACAATGTGGTCAATAGGCACACTTTCTAAAATAAACAAGGCCACAGTTACGCTATTAGGAACACTTTCTAAGTTCAACTTTGGCACAATGTGGTCAATGGGCACACTTTCCAAAATGAACTAGACCACAGTTACTCTATTAGGCGCGCTTTCTAAGAAATTAATTAGACCACAGTTACGCTATTAGGCACACTTTCTAAATGAACTAGATCACAGTTATGCTATCAGACACACTTTCAAAAAATGAAGTAGACCACAGTTTGGTTATTGGGCACACTTTCTAAATGAACTAGACCACAGTTACGCTATTATGCACACTTTCTAAAAATGATGTAGACTACAGTTACGCTATCAGGCACACTTTCTAAATGAACTAGACCACAATTATGCTATTAGGCACACTTTCTAAAAAATGAACTAGACCACAGTTACACTATTAGGCACACTTTCTAAAAAATAAACTAGATCACAGTTACACTATTGGGCACAGTTTCTAAGTTCAACTTTGGCACAATGTGGTTAATAGGCACACTTTCTAAAATGAATTAGACCACAGTTACGCTATTAGGCACACTTTCTAAAAATGAACAAGACCACAGTTACGCTATTAGGCACACTTTCTAAAAATGAACTAGACAACAATTACGCTATTAGGCACACTTTCTAAAATTGAACTAGACCACAGTTACGCTATTTGGCACCCTATCTAAATGAGATAGACCACAGTTACGCTATTAGGAACAGTTTCTAAGTTCAACTTTGGCACAATGTGGTCAATGGGCACACTTTCCAAAATGAACTAGACCACAGTTACGCTCTTAGGCGCGCTTTCTAAGAAATTAACTAGACCACAGTTACGCTATTAGGCACACTTTCTAAATGAACTAGATCACAGTTATACTATCAGACACACTTTCAAAAATGAACTAGACCACAGTTTGGTTATTGGGCACACTTTCTAAATGAACTAGACCACAGTTACGCTATTATGCACACTTTCTAAAAATGATGTAGACCACAGTTAAGCTATCAGGCACACTTTCTAAATGAACTAGACCACAATTATGCTATTAGGCACACTTTCTAAAAAATGAACTAGACCACAGTTACACTATTAGGCACACTTTCTAAAAAATGAAATAGACCACAGTTACACTATTGGGCACAGTTTCTAAGTTCAACGTTGGCACAATGTGGTTAATAGGCACACTTTCTAAAATGAATTAGACCACAGTTACACTATTGGGCGCACTTTCTAAAAATGAACAAGACCACAGTTACGCTATTATGCACACTTTCTAAAAATGAACTAGACAACAGTTACGCTATTAGGCACACTTTCTAAAATTGAACTAGACCACAGTTACGCTATTTGGCACACTATCTTAATGAGATAGACCACAGTTACGCTATTAGGCACACTTTCTAAAAATGAACTAGACAACAGTTACGCTATTAGGTACACTTTCTAAAATTGAACTAGACCACAGGTACGCTATTTGGCACACTATCTAAATGAGATAGACCACAGTTACGCTATTAGGCACAGTTTCTAAGTTCAACTTTGACACAATGTGGTCAATAGGCACACTTTTTAAAATGAACTAGGCCACAGTTACGCTATTAGGGACACTATTTAAATGAAATAGACCATAGTTACGCTTTTAGGCACAGTTTCTAAGTTCAACTTAGGCACAATGTGGTCAATAGGCACACTTTCTAAACTGAACTAGGCCACAGTTACGCTATTAGGCACACTATCTAAATGAAATAGACCACAGTTACACTATTAGGCACAGTTTCTAAGTTCAATTTTGGCACAAAGTGGTCAATGGGCCCACTTTTTAAAATGAACTATGCCACCGTTACGCTATTAGCACACTATCTAAATCGAATAGACCACAGTTTTAAGCTATTAGGCACAGTTTCTAAGTTCAACGTTGACACAATGTGGTCAATAGGCACACTTTCTAAAATAAACAAGGCCACAGTTACGCTATTAGGAACACTTTCTAAGTTCAACTTTGGCACAATGTGGTCAATGGGCACACTTTCCAAAATGAACTAGACCACAGTTACTCTATTAGGCGCGCTTTCTAAGAAATTAATTAGACCACAGTTACGCTATTAGGCACACTTTCTAAATGAACTAGATCACAGTTATGCTATCAGACACACTTTCAAAAAATGAAGTAGACCACAGTTTGGTTATTGGGCACACTTTCTAAATGAACTAGACCACAGTTACGCTATTATGCACACTTTCTAAAAATGATGTAGACTACAGTTACGCTATCAGGCACACTTTCTAAATGAACTAGACCACAATTATGCTATTAGGCACACTTTCTAAAAAATGAACTAGACCACAGTTACACTATTAGGCACACTTTCTAAAAAATAAACTAGATCACAGTTACACTATTGGGCACAGTTTCTAAGTTCAACTTTGGCACAATGTGGTTAATAGGCACACTTTCTAAAATGAATTAGACCACAGTTACGCTATTAGGCACACTTTCTAAAAAGGAACAAGACCACAGTTACGCTATAATGCACACTTTCTAAATGAACTAGACCACAGTTACGCTATTAGGCACACTTTCTAAAAATGAACTAGACAACAATTACGCTATTAGGCACACTTTCTAAAATTGAACTAGACCACAGTTACGCTATTTGGCACCCTATCTAAATGAGATAGACCACAGTTACGCTATTAGGCACAGTTCCTAAGTTCAACTTTGGCACAATGTGGTCAATAGGCACACTTTTTAAAATTAACTAGGCCACAGTTATGCTATTAGGGACAGTTACTAAGTTTAACTTTGGCACAATGTGGTCAATGGGCACACTTTCCAAAATGTACCAGACTACAGTTGCGCTATTAGGCGCACTTTCTAAGAAATTAACTAGACCACAGGTACGCTATTAGGCACACTTTCTAAATGAACTAGACCACAGTTACGCTATTAGGCACACTATCTAAATGAAATAGACCACAATTATGCTATTAGGCACAGTTTCTAAGTTCAATTTTGGCACATTGTGGTCAATGAGCACACTTTCTAAAATAAACAAGGCCACAGTTACGCTATTAGGAACAGTTTCTAAGTTCAACTTTGGCACAATGTGGTCAATGGGCACACTTTCCAAAATGTACCAGACTACAGTTGCGCTTTTAGGCGCACTTTCTAAGAAATTAACTAGACCACAGTTACGCTATTAGGCACACTTTCTAAATGAACTAGACCACAGTTATGCTATTAGGCACACTATCTAAATGAAATAGACCACAATTATGCTATTAGGCACAGTTTCTAAGTTCAATTTTGGCACATTGTGGTCAATGAGCACACTTTCTAAAATAAACAAGGCCACAGTTACGCTATTAGGAACAGTTTCTAAGTTCAACTTTGGCACAATGTGGTCAATGGGCACACTTTCTAAAAATGAACTAGACCGTAGTTACGCTATTAGGCACACTTTCTAAAAGTGATCTAGACCACAGTTATGCTATTAGGCATACTATCTAAATGAACTAGACCACAGATACGCTGTTAGGCACACTTTCTAAATGAACTAGACCACAGTTACGCTATTAGGGACAGTTTCTAAGTTCAACTTTGGCACAATGTGGTCAATAGGCACACTTTCTAAACTGAACTAGGTCACAGTTAGGCTGTTAGGGATAGTTTCTAAGTTCAACTTTGGCACAATGTGGTCACTGGGCACACTTTCCAAAATGAACTAGACCACAGTTATGCTATTAGGTGCACTTTCTAAGAAATGAACTAGACCACAGTTGGGCTATAAGGAACACTTTCTAAATGAACTAGACCACAGTTACACTATTAGGCACACTTTCTAAAAATGAACTAGCCCACAGTTACGCTATTAGGCACACTTTCCAAATGAACTAGACCACAGTTACACTATTAGGCACAGTGTCTAAGTTCAACTTTGGCACAAATTGGTCAATGGGCACACTTTTTAAAATGAACTATGCCAACGTTACGCTATTAGCACACTATCTAAATCAAACAGACCACAATTATGCTATTAGGCACAGTTTCTAAGTTCAATTTTGGCACATTGTGGTCAATGAGCACACTTTCTAAAATAAACAAGGCCACAGTTACGCTATTAGGAACAGTTTCTAAGTTCAACTTTGGCACAATGTGGTCAATGGGCACACTTTCCAAAATGAACTAGACCACAGTTACGCTATTAGGCGCGCTTTCTAAGAAATTAACTAGACCACAGTTACGCTATTAGGCACACTTTCTAAATGAACTAGTTCACAGTTATGCTATCAGACACACTTTCAAAAATGAACTAGACCACAGTTTGGTTATTGGGCACACTTTCTAAATGAACTAGACCACAGTTACGCTATTATGCACACTTTCTAAAAATGATGTAGACCACAGTTAAGCTATCAGGCACACTTTCTAAATGAACTAGACCACAATTATGCTATAAGGCACACTTTCTAAAAAATGAACTAGACCACAGTTACACTATTAGGCACACTTTCTAAAAAATGAAATAGACCACAGTTACACTATTGGGCACAGTTTCTAAGTTCAACGTTGGCACAATGTGGTTAATAGGCACACTTTCTAAAATGAATTAGACCACAGTTACACTATTGGGCGCACTTTCTAAAAATGAACAAGACCACAGTTACGCTATTATGCACACTTTCTAAAAATGAACTAGACAACAGTTACGCTATTAGGCACACTTTCTAAAATTGAACTAGACCACAGTTACGCTATTTGGCACACTATCTTAATGAGATAGACCACAGTTACGCTATTAGGCACACTTTCTAAAAATGAACTAGACAACAGTTACGCTATTAGGTACACTTTCTAAAATTGAACGAGACCACAGTTACGCTATTTGGCACACTATCTAAATGAGATAGACCACAGTTACGCTATTAGGCACAGTTTCTAAGTTCAACTTTGACACAATGTGGTCAATAGGCACACTTTTTAAAATGAACTAGGCCACAGTTACGCTATTAGGGACACTATTTAAATGAAATAGACCACAGTTACGCTTTTAGGCACAGTTTCTAAGTTCAACTTAGGCACAATGTGGTCAATAGGCACACTTTCTAAACTGAACTAGGCCACAGTTACGCTATTAGGCACACTATCTAAATGAAATAGACCACAGTTACACTATTAGGCACAGTTTCTAAGTTCAATTTTGGCACAAAGTGGTCAATGGGCCCACTTTTTAAAATGAACTATGCCACCGTTACGCTATTAGCACACTATCTAAATCGAATAGACCACAGTTAAGCTATTAGGCACAGTTTCTAAGTTCAACGTTGACACAATGTGGTCAATAGGCACACTTTCTAAAATAAACAAGGCCACAGTTACGCTATTAGGAACACTTTCTAAGTTCAACTTTGGCACAATGTGGTCAATGGGCACACTTTCCAAAATGAACTAGACCACAGTTACTCTATTAGGCGCGCTTTCTAAGAAATTAATTAGACCACAGTTACGTTATTAGGCACACTTTCTAAATGAACTAGATCACAGTTATGCTATCAGACACACTTTCAAAAACTGAAGTAGACCACAGTTTGGTTATTGGGCACACTTTCTAAATGAACTAGACCACAGTTACGCTATTATGCACACTTTCTAAAAATGGTGTAGACTACAGTTACGCTATCAGGCACACTTTCTAAATGAACTAGACCACAATTATGCTATTAGGCACACTTTCTAAAAAATGAACTAGACCACAGTTACACTATTAGGCACACTTTCTAAAAAATAAACTAGATCACAGTTACACTATTGGGCACAGTTTCTAAGTTCAACTTTGGCACAATGTGGTTAATAGGCACACTTTCTAAAATGAATTAGACCACAGTTACGCTATTAGGCACACTTTCTAAAAATGAACAAGACCACAGTTACGCTATTATGCACACTTTCTAAATGAACTAGACCACAGTTACGCTATTAGGCACACTTTCTAAAAATGAACTAGACAACAATTACGCTATTAGGCACACTTTCTAAAATTGAACTAGACCACAGTTACGCTATTTGGCACCCTATCTAAATGAGATAGACCACAGTTACGCTATTAGGCACAGTTCCTAAGTTCAACTTTGGCACAATGTGGTCAATAGGCACACTTTTTAAAATTAACTAGGCCACAGTTACGCTATTAGGGACAGTTTCTAAGTTCAACTTTGGCACAATGTGGTCAATAGGCACACTTTCTAAAATAAACTAGTCCACAGTTATGCTATTAGGCACACTATTTAAAGGAAATAGACCATAGTTACGCTATTAGGCACAGTTTCTAAGTTCAATTTAGGCACAATGTGGTCAATAGGCACACTTTCAAAACTGAACTAGGCCAAAGTTACGCTATTAGGCACACTATCTAAATGAAATAGACCACAGTTACACTATTAGGCACAGTTTATAAGTTCAATTTTGGCACAAAGTGGTCAATGAGCACACTTTCTAAAATAAACAAGGCCACAGTTACGCTATTAGGAACAGTTTCTAAGTTCAACTTTGGCACAATGTGGTCAATGGGCACACTTTCTAAATGAACTAGATCACAGTTATGCTACCAGACACACTTTCAAAAAATGAACTAGACCACAGTTTGGTTATTGGGCACACTTTCTAAATGAACTAGACCACAGTTACGCTATTAGGCACACTTTCTAAAAATGAATTAGACCACAGTTACGCTATCAGGCACACTTTCTAAAAATGAATTAGACCACAGTTACGCTATCAGGCACACTTTCTAAATGAAGTAGATGTCAAGAATGGCACTCTGTCAAGAGTGGCACAGGGTACCCAAGTAGGTTTTGGGAGGCTCTGCTGAAGTAAGGTAGCAGATAAGCACACACAGCAGGAAGTTCAACAAGAAAGAAGAGTATGAAACTGTAGCTGTGAGCCAAAAGGGGCAAAAGATACAAAGGTACAAACAAACTGGATTCCCTCTTGGGGTGTATGCTGAAATGGGAAAGAGTGTTCCACGAACCTTAGGAAACTCCAGCCTTCTGCACAGATTGCTATCACAGAGGCCCACGCTGTATGCTCATGGCTGGGAACAACAGCAGTGGGTGTCTGTAACACTGAAACGGGACAAGGGAAGGGGCAGAGGTTGACTGCCGGAAACCAACAGGCAAGCTCTGTACAAAGGGATTACATAAGACACATGAGAAGACAAGGACAGATATATCCAGCGAAAAGGAAGTCAATGAGCAATCTAGCACAAGGAAATTAAGGAAAGGCAGTTAGACTGAAGTAGATAACCTAAGGTGGAGTACAGAGGACTCTAGGAAGAGAACAAGGGAGCAGCAGTCAGGAAAACAGAAGGGCTGCAAAGTAGGAAGCAGGTCTGCAGTCAAGAGTCGCAAAAGGTGCAGGCAAACTGTAGTGGACTGCGGAGGTCTGTAGTAGGCTGCAAGGCAGGGAGTCCAGAAGAACAGGACAGAGAGGGATTAGTAGTAGGTGACAGACAGAGAGCCCAAAAGAATAGGGCCGCGAGGTAGGGAGCCCAGAGGAGCAGGGCGGTAGGTAGCTAAGTGTAATACAGGCTGTAAGGCAGAGGAGTGTAGCAAGCCGCAAGGCAGGGGGCCCAGAGGACAAGGGCTGTAGGCAGCGGAGGGAGACAGGCTGCCAGGAAGGAGCCCAGAGGACACGGGCTGTAGGCAGCAGAGGGAGCTGGCAGCAAGAAAGGAGCCCAGAGGACAAGGGCTGTAGGCAGCGAAGAGGTGCAGGCTGCAAGGTAGAGAGCCCAGAGGACAAGGGCTTGGAGACAGCAGAGGGTTGCAAGCTGCAAGGTAGGGAGCCCAGTGGACAAGGGCTGTAGGCAGCCAGAGTAAGGCAGGCTGTAGGCAGGGAGCCCAGAGGACAAGGACTGTAGGCAGCCGGAGTGAGGCAGGCTGCAGGGCAGGGAGCCCAGAGGACAAGGACCGTAGGCAGCCGGAGTGAGGCAAGCTGCAGGGCAGGGAGCCCAGAGGACAAGGACTGTAGGCAGCCGGAGTGAGGCAGGCTGCAGGGCAGGGAGCACAGAGGACAAGGACCGTAGGCAGCCGGAGTGAGGCAGGCTGCAGGGCAGGGAGCCCGGAAAGGGCACTGGATCAAAACAAGATAATGCAGCAACAGGAACAGCATACAAAGAAGTGGGTCTAGGCAAACAGGAGCGGGGAGATCCCAAGATGCAAGACACTGTGCTCCTGCAGGCAGCTGCTTATATACAGCCCTGCCCTGTTCTGAGGCAGGCTAATTGACAGCACCTGTAGCAGCACACCTGAAGACAATCTGCCTCCTCCATCTCTGGTCCTGAGCAGGTGGAAGCAGCACTGGCCGCTAGGGCTTCTGGGGATTGTGGTCCCAATAACAATGAATGAGAATAGCCAGGAATTGAGGACTGCAGCCAGGTGCATTATGGTAAATGTGGTTAATTGATTAAAATAAGAAAGAACCAAAGTTGAGCAAATGGAAATAAAAGACCAAGGCGTGAAAAGGAGTTGTGCAAGGAGTATTAGGAGGATAAATGAGTACCAAGTAGTCCATGATGGTTGCCAATGCGTGCGCCAGCGGCGCAGGCATGACACTACACCACAGTTATGCTATTAGGCACACTTTCTAAAAAATGAACTAGACCACAGTTACACTATTGGGCACAGTTTCTAAGTTCAACTTTGGCACAATGTGGTCAATGGGCACACTTTCCAAAATGAACTAGACTACAGTTACGCTATTAGGCGCACTTTCTAAAAATGAACAAGACCACATGTACGCTATTATGCACACTTTCTAAATGAACTAGACCACAGTTACGCTATTAGGCACACTTTCGAAAATTGAACTAGACCACAGTTACGCTATTTGGCACAGTTTCTAAGTTTAACTTTAGCACAATGTGGTCAATGGGCACACTTTCCAAAATGAACTAGAATACAGTTACGCTATTAGGCGCACTTTCTAAGAAATTAACTAGACCACAGTTACGCTATTAGGCACACTTTCTAAAAATGAACTAGACCACAGTTACACTATTAGGCACACTTTCTAAAAAATGAACTAGACCACAGTTACGCTATTATGCACACTTTCTAAATGAACTAGACCACAGTTAAGCTATTAGGCACACTTTCTAAATGAACTAGACCACAGTTACGCTATTAGGGACAGTTTCTAAGTTCAACTTTGGCACAATGTGGTCAATAGGCACACTTTTTTAAATGAACTAGGCCACAGTAACGCTATTAGAGACAGTTTCTAAGTTCAACTTTGGCACAATGTGGTCAATAGGCACACTTTCTAAAATAAACTAGACCACAGTTACGCTATTAGGCACACTTTCTAAAAATGAACTAGACCACTGTTACGCTATTAGGCACACTTTCTAAATGAACTAGACCACAGTTACACTATTAGGCACACTTTCTAAATAAACTAGACCACAGTTACGCTATTAGGCGCACTTTCTAAGAAATTAACTAGACCACAGTTACGCTATTAGGCACACTTTCTAAATGAACTAGACCACAGTTACGCTATTAGGCACACTTTCTAAAAATGAACTAGACCACAGTTACACTATTAGGAACACTTTCTAAAAAATGAACTAGACCACAGTTACGCTATTATGCACACTTTCTAAATGAACTAGACCACAGTTACGCTATTAGGCACACTTTCTAAATGAACTAGACCACAGTTACGCTATTAGGGACAGTTTCTAAGTTCAACTTTGGCACAATGTGGTCAATAGGCACACTTTTTTAAATGAACTAGGCCACAGTAACGCTATTAGGGACAGTTTCTAAGTTCAACTTTGGCACAATGTGGTCAATAGGCACACTTTCTAAAATAAACTAGACCACAGTTACGCTATTAGGCACACTTTCTAAAAATGAACTAGACCACAGTTACGCTATTAGGCAAACTTTCTAAATGAACTAGAACACAGTTACACTATTAGGCACACTTTCTAAATAAACTAGATCACAGTTACGCTATTAGGTGCACTTTCTAAAAAATGAAGTAGACCACAGTTAAGTTATTAGGCCAACTTTCTAAAAATGAACTAGGCCACAGCTACTCTATTTGGCACACTGTCTAAATGAGATAGCCACAGTTACGCTATTAGGCACAGTTTCTAAGTTCAACTTTGGCACAAGGTGGTCAATAGGCACACTTTTTAAAATGAACTAGGCCACAGTTACGCTATTTGGGACAGTTTCTAAGTTCAACTTTGGCACAATGTTGTCAATAGGCACACTTTCTAAAATAAACTAGGCCACAGTTACGCTATTAGGCACACTATCTAAATGAAATAGACCATAGTTACACTATTAGGCACAGTTTCTAAGTTCAACTTTGGCACAATTGGTCAATATGCACACTTTCTAAAATGAACTAGGCCAAAGTTACGCTATTAGGCACACCATCTAAATGAAATAGACAACAGTTCCACTATTAGGCACAGTTTATAAGTTCAACTTTGCACAATGTGGTCAATGGGAACACTTTCTAAAATGAACTAGGCCACAGTTACGCTATTAGGGACAGTTACTAAGTTTAACTTTGGCACAATGTGGTCAATGGGCACACATTCCAAAATGAACCAGACTACAGTTACGCTATTAGGCGCACTTTCTAAGAAATTAACTCGACTACAGTTACGCCATTAGGCACACTTTCTAAATGAACTAGACCACAGTTACGCTATTAGGCACACTTTCTAAAAATGAACTGGACCACAGTTACGCTATTAGGCACAATTTCTAAAAGTGAACTAGACCACAGTTATGCTATTAGGCATACTATCTAAATGAACTAGACCACAGTTACGCTATTAGGCACACTTTCTAAATGAACTAGACCACAGTTACGCTATTAGGGACAGTTTCTAAATTCAACTTTGGCACAATGTGGTCAATAAGCACACTTTCTAAACTGAACTAGGTCACAGGTAGGCTGTTAGGGACAGTTTATAAGTTCAACTTTGGCACAATGTGGTCACTGGGCACACTTTCCAAAATGAACTAGACCACAGTTATGCTATTAGGTGCACTTTCTAAGAAATGAACTAGACCACAGTTACGCTATTAGGCACACTTTCTAAATGAACTAGACCACAGTTACGCTATTAGGCACACTTTCTAAATGAACTAGACCACAGTTACGCTATTAGGCACACTTTCTAAAAGTGAACTAGACCACAGTTATGCTATTAGGCATACTATCTAAATGAACTAGACCACAGTTACGCTATTAGGCACACTTTCTAAATGAACTAGACCACAGTTACGCTATTAGGGACAGTTTCTAAGTTCAACTTTGGCACAATGTGGTCAATAGGCACACTTTCTAAACTGAACTAGGTCACAGTTAGGCTGTTAGGGACAGTTTCTAAGTTCAACTTTGGCACAATGTGGTCACCGGGCACACTTTCCAAAATGAACTAGACCACAGTTATGCTATTAGGTGCACTTTCTAAGAAATGAACTAGACCACAGTTACGCTATTAGGCGCACTTTCTAAATGAACTAGACCACAGTTACGCTATTAGGCACAAGTTCTAAAAATGAACTAGACCACAGTTACGCTATTAGGCACACTTTCTAAATGAACTAGACCACAGTTACACTTTTAGGCACACTTTCTAAATAAACTAGACCACAGTTACGCTATTAGGTGCACTTTCTAAAAAATGAACTAGACCACAGTTAAGTTATTAGGCCAACTTTCTAAAAATGAGCTAGGCCACAGCAACGCTATTTGGCACACTGTCTAAATGAGATAGCCCACAGTTACGCTATTAGGCACAGTTTCTAAGTTCAACTTTGGCAGAAGGTGGTCAATAGGCACGCTTTTTAAAATGAACTAGGCCACAGTTACGCTATTTGGGACAGTATCTAAGTTCAACTTTGGCACAATGTTGTCAATAGGCACACTTTCTAAATAAACTAGGCCACAGTTACGCTATTAGGCACACTATCTAAATGAAATAGACCATAGTTACACTATTAGGCACAGTTTCTAAGTTCAACTTTGGCACAATTGGTCAATATGCACACTTTCTAAAATGAACTAGGCCAAAGTTACGCTATTAGGCACACTATCTAAATGAAATAGACCACAGTTCCACTATTAGGCACAGTTTATAAGTTCAACTTTGCACAATGTGGTCAATGGGCACACTTTCTAAAATGAACTAGGCCACAGTTACGCTATTAGGGACAGTTACTAAGTTTAACTTTGGCACAATGTGGTCAATGGGCACACTTTCTAAGAAATTAACTAGACCACAGTTACGCTATTAGGCACACTTTCTAAATGAACTAGACCACATTTACGCTATTAGGCACACTTTCTAAAAATGAACTAGACCGTAGTTACGCTATTAGGCACACTTTCTAAAAATGATCTAGACCACAGTTATGCTATTAGGCATACTATCTAAATGAACTAGACCACAGTTACGCTATTAGGCACACTTTCTAAATGAACTAGACCACAGTTACGCTATTAGGGACAGTTTCTAAGTTCAACTTTGGCACAATGTGGTCAATAGGCACACTTTCTAAACTGAACTAGGTCACAGTTAGGCTGTTAGGGACAGTTTCTAAATTCAACTTTGCCACAATGTGGTCACCGGGCACACTTTCCAAAATGAACTAGACCACAGTTATGCTATTAGGTGCACTTTCTAAGAAATGAACTAGACCACAGTTAGGCTATTAGGCACACTTTCTAAATGAACTAGACCACAGTTACGCTATTAGGCACACTTTCTAAATGAACTAGACCACAGTTACGCTATTAGGGACAGTTTCTAAATTCAACTTTGGCACAATGTGGTCAATAAGCACACTTTCTAAACTGAACTAGGTCACAGTTAGGCTGTTAGGGACAGTTTCTAAGTTCAACTTTGGCACAATGTGGTCAATGGGCACACTTTCCAAAATGAACTAGACCACAGTTATGCTATTAGGTGCACTTTCTTAGAAATGAACTAGACCACAGTTACGCTATTAGGCACACTTTCTAAATGAACTAGACCACAGTTACGCTATTAGGCACACTTTCTAAATGAACTAGACCACAGTTACGCTATTAGGCACACTTTCTAAAAGTGAACTAGACCACAGTTATGCTATTAGGCATACTATCTAAATGAACTAGACCACAGTTACGCTATTAGGCACACTTTCTAAATGAACTAGACCACAGTTACGCTATTAGGGACAGTTTCTAAGTTCAACTTTGGCACAATGTGGTCAATAGGCACACTTTCTAAACTGAACTAGGTCACAGTTAGGCTGTTAGGGACAGTTTCTAAGTTCAACTTTGGCACAATGTGGTCACCGGGCACACTTTCCAAAATGAACTAGACCACAGTTATGCTATTAGGTGCACTTTCTAAGAAATGAACTAGACCACAGTTACGCTATTAGGCACACTTTCTAAATGAACTAGACCACAGTTACGCTATTAGGCACACGTTCTAAAAATGAACTAGACCACAGTTACGCTATTAGGCACACTTTCTAAATGAACTAGACCACAGTTACACTTTTAGGCACACTTTCTAAATAAACTAGACCACAGTTACGCTATTAGGTGCACTTTCTAAAAAATTAACTAGACCACAGTTAAGTTATTAGGCCAACTTTCTAAAAATGAACTAGGCCACAGCTTCGCTATTTGGCACACTGTCTAAATGAGATAGCCCACAGTTACGCTATTAGGCACAGTTTCTAAGTTCAACTTTGGCACAAGGTGGTCAATAGGCACACTTTTTAAAATGAACTAGGCCACAGTTACGCTATTTGGGACAGTATCTAAGTTCAACTTTGGCACAATGTTGTCAATAGGCACACTTTCTAAATAAACTAGGCCACAGTTACGCTATTAGGCACACTATCTAAATGAAATAGACCATAGTTACACTATTAGGCACAGTTTCTAAGTTCAACTTTGGCACAATTGGTCAATATGCACACTTTCTAAAATGAACTAGGCCACAGTTATGCTATTAGGGACAGTTACTAAGTTTAACTTTGGCACAATGTGGTCAATGGGCACACTTTCCAAAATGAACCAGACTACAGTTACGCTATTAGGCACACTTTCTAAAAATGAACTAGACCGTAGTTACGCTATTAGGCACACTTTCTAAAAATGATCTAGACCACAGTTACGCTATTAGGCACACTTTCTAAATGAACTAGACCACAGTTACGCTATTAGGGACAGTTTCTAAGTTCAACTTTGGCACAATGTGGTCAATAGGCACACTTTCTAAACTGAACTAGGTCACAGTTAGGCTGTTAGGGACAGTTTCTAAATTCAACTTTGCCACAATGTGGTCACCGGGCACACTTTCCAAAATGAACTAGACCACAGTTATGCTATTAGGTGCACTTTCTAAGAAATGAACTAGACCACAGTTACGCTATTAGGCACACTTTCTAAATGAACTAGACCACAGTTACCCTATTAGGCACACTTTCTAAAAATGAACTAGCCCACAGTTACGCTATTATGCACACTTTCCAAATGAACTAGACCACAGTTACACTATTAGGCACAGTTTCTAAGTTCAACTTTGGCACAAAGTGGTCAATGGGCACACTTTTTAAAATGAACTATGCCATCGTTACACTATTAGCACACTATCTAAATCAAATAGACCACAGTTACGCTATTAGGCACAGTTTCTAAGTTCAACTTTGACACAATGTGGTCAATAGGCACACTTTCTAAAATGAACTAGGCACAGTTACGCTATTAGGCACACTATCTAAATCAAATAGACCACAGTTATGCTATTAGGCACAGTTTCTAAGTTCAATTTTGGCACTTTGTGGTCAATGAACACACCTTCTAAAATAAACAAGGCCACAGTTACGCTATTAGGAACAGTTTCTAAGTTCAACATTGGCACAATGTGGTCAATGGGCACACTTTCTAAATGAACTAGACCACAGTTACGCTATTAGGCACACTTTCTAAAAATGAATTAGACCACAGTTACGCTATCAGGCACACTTTCTAAATGAACTAGACCACAGTTATGCTATTAGGCACACTTTCTAAAAAATGAACTAGACCACAGTTACACTATTAGGCGCACTTTCTAAAAAATGAAATAGACCACAGTTACACTATTGGGCACAGTTTCTAAGTTCAACTTTGGCACAATGTGGTTAATAGGCACACTTTCTAAAATGAATTAGACCACAGTTACGCTATTAGGCACACTTTCTAAAAATGAACAAGACCACAGCTACGCTATTATGCACACTTTCTAAATGAACTAGACTACAGTTACGCTATTAGGCACACTTTCTAAAAATGAACTAGACCACAGTTACGCTATTAGGCGCACTTTCTAAAATTGAACTAGACCACAGTTACGCTATTTGGCACACTATCTAAATGAGATAGACCACAGTTACTCTATTAGGCACAGTTTCTAAGTTTAACTTTGGCACAATGTGGTCAATGGGCACACTTTCCAAAATGAACTAGACTACATTTACGCTATTAGGCGCACTTTCTAAGAAATTAACTAGACCACAGTTACGCTATTAGGCACACTTTCTAAATGAACTAGACCACAGTTACGCTATTAGGCACACTTTCTAAAAATGAACTTGACCACAGTTACACTATTAGGCACGCTTTCTAAAAAATGAACTAGACCACAGTTACGCTATTATGCACACTTTCTAAAAGTGAACTAGACCACAGTTATGCTATTAGGCACACTTTCTAAATGAACTAGACCACAGTTACGCTATTAGGCACACTTTCTAAATGAATTAGACCACAGTTACGGAATTAGGGACAGTTTCTCTAAGTTCAACTTTGGCACAATGTGGTCAATAGGCACACTTTCTAAACTGAACTAGCTCACAGTTAGGCTAGTAGGGACAGTTTCTAAGTTCAACTTTGGCACAATGTGGTCAACGGGCACACTTTCCAAAATGAACTAGACTACAGTTACGCTATTAGGCGCACTTTCTAAGAAATTAACTAGACCACAGTTACGCTATTAGGCGCACTTTCTAAAATTGGACTAGACCACAGTTACGCTATTTGGCACACTATCTAAATGAGATAGACCACAGTTACTCTATTAGGCACACTTTCTAAATGAACTAGACTACAGTTACGCTATTAGGCACACTTTCTAAAAATGAACTAGACCACAGTTACGCTATTAGGCGCACTTTCTAAAATTGGACTAGACCACAGTTACGCTATTTGGCACACTATCTAAATGAGATAGACCACAGTTACTCTATTAGGCACAGTTTCTAAGTTTAACTTTGGCACAATGTGGTCAATGGGCACACTTTCCAAAATGAACTAGACTACAGTTACGCTATTAGGCGCACTTTCTAAGAAATTAACTAGACCACAGTTACGCTATTAGGCACACTTTCTAAATGAACTAGACTACAGTTACGCTATTAGGCACACTTTCTAAAAATGAACTTGACCATAGTTACACTATTAGGCACACTTTCTAAAAAATGAACTAGACCACAGTTACGCTATTATGCACACTTTCTAAAAGTGAACTAGACCACAGTTATGCTATTAGGCACACTTTCTAAATGAACTAGACCACAGTTACGCTATTAGGCACACTTTCTAAATGAATTAGACCACAGTTACGGTATTAGGGACAGTTTCTCTAAGTTCAACTTTGGCACAATGTGGTCAATAGGCACACTTTCTAAACTGAACTAGCTCACAGTTAGGCTAGTAGGGACAGTTTCTAAGTTCAACTTTGGCACAATGTGGTCAACGGGCACACTTTCCAAAATGAACTAGACCACAGTTACGCTATTAGGCGCACTTTCTAAGAAATGAACTAAACCCCAGTTACGCTATTAGGCACACTTTCTAAATGAACTAGACTGCAGTTACACTATTAAGCACACTTTCTAAATGAACTAGATCACAGTTATGCTATCAGACACACTTTCAAAAAATGAACTAGATCACTGTTTGGTTATTGGGCAAACTTTCTAAATGAACTAGACCACAGTTACGCTATTAGGCACACTTTCTAAAAATTAATTAGACCACAGTTACGTAATCAGGCACACTTTCTAAATGAACTAGACCACAGTTATGCTATTAGGCACACTTTCTAAAAAATGAACTAGACCACAGTTACACTATTAGGCGCACTTTCTAAAAAATGAACTAGACCACAGTTACACTATTGGGCACAGTTTCTAAGTTCATCTTTGGCACAATGTGGTTAATAGGCACACTTTCTAAAATGAATTAGACAACAGTTACGCTATTAGGCACACTTTCTAAAAATGAACAAGACCACAGCTACGTTATTATGCACACTTTCTAAATGAACTAGACTACAGTTACGCTATTAGGCACACTTTCTAAAAATGAACTAGACCACAGTTATGCTATTTGGCACACTATCTAAATGAGATAGACCACAGTTACTCTATTAGGCACAGTTTCTAAGTTTAACTTTGGCACAATGTGGTCAATGGGCACACTTTCCAAAATGAACTAGACTACAGTTACGCTATTAGGCACACTTTCTAAGAAATTAACTAGACCACAGTTACGCTATTAGGCACACTTTCTAAATGAACTAGACCACAGTTACGCTATTAGGCACACTTTCTAAAAATGAACTTGACCACAGTTACACCATTAGGCACACTTTCTAAAAAATGAACTAGACCACAGTTACGCCATCATGCACACTTTCTAAAAGTGAACTAGACCACAGTTATGCTATTAGGCACACTTTCTAAATGAACTAGACCACAGTTACGCTATTAGGCACACTTTCTAAATGAATTAGACCACAGTTACGGTATCATGGACAGTTTCTAAGTTCAACTTTGGCACAATGTGGTCAATAGGCACACTTTCTAAACTGAACTAGCTCACAGTTAGGCTAGTAGGGACAGTTTCTAAGTTCAACTTTGGCACAATGTGGTCAACAGGCACACTTTCCAAAATGAACTAGACCACAGTTACGCTATTAGGCGCACTTTCTAAGAAATGAACTAAACCCCAGTTACGCTATTAGGCACACTTTCTAAATGAACTAGACCACAGTTACACTATTAAGCACACTTTCTAAATGAACTAGATCACAGTTATGCTATCAGACACACTTTCGAAAAATGAACTAGATCACAGTTTGGTTATTGGGCAAACTTTCTAAATGAACTAGACCACAGTTACGCTATTAGGCACACTTTCTAAAAATTAATTAGACCACAGTTACGTAATCAGGCACACTTTCTAAATGAACTAGACCACAGTTATGCTATTAGGCACACTTTCTAAAAAATGAACTAGACCACAGTTACACTATTAGGCGCACTTTCTAAAAAATGAACTAGACCACAGTTACACTATTGGGCACAGTTTCTAAGTTCATCTTTGGCACAATGTGGTTAATAGGCACACTTTCTAAAATGAATTAGACCACAGTTACGCTATTAGGCACACTTTCTAAAAATGAACAAGACCACAGCTACGCTATTATGCACACTTTCTAAATGAACTAGACTACAGTTACGATATTAGGCACACTTTCTAAAAATGAACTAGACCACAGTTACGCTATTAGGCGTACTTTCTAAAATTGAACTAGACCACAGTTACGCTATTTGGCACACTATCTAAATGAGATAGACCACAGTTACTCTATTAGGCACAGTTTCTAAGTTTAACTTTGGCACAATGTGGTCAATGGGCACACTTTCCAAAATGAACTAGACTACAGTTACGCTATTAGGCGCACTTTCTAAGAAATTAACTAGACCACAGTTACGCTATTAGGCACACTTTCTAAATGAACTAGACCACAGTTACGCTATTAGGCACACTTTCTAAAAATGAACTTGACCACAGTTACACTATTAGGCACACTTTCTAAAAAATGAACTAGACCACAGTTACGCTATTATGCACACTTTCTAAAAGTGAACTAGACCACAGTTATGTTATTAGGCACACTTTCGAAATGAACTAGACCACAGTTACGCTATTAGGCACACTTTCTAAATGAATTAGACCACAGTTACGGTATTAGGGACAGTTTCTAAGTTCAACTTTGGCACAATGTGGTCAATAGGCACACTTTCTAAACTGAACTAGCTCACAGTTAGGCTAGTAGGGACATTTTCTAAGTTCAACTTTGGCACAATGTGGTCAACGGGCACACTTTCCAAAATGAACTAGACCACAGTTACGCTATTAGGCGCACTTTCTAAGAAATGAACTAAACCCAAGTTAAGCTATTAGGCACACTTTCTAAATGAACTAGACCACAGTTACACTATTAAGCACACTTTCTAAATGAACTAGATCACAGTTATGCTATCAGACACACTTTCAAAAAATGAACTAGATCACAGTTTGGTTATTGGGCAAACTTTCTAAATGAACTAGACCACAGTTACGCTATTAGGCACACTTTCTAAAAATTAATTAGACCACAGTTACGTAATCAGGCACACTTTCTAAATGAACTAGACCACAGTTATGCTATTAGGCACACTTTCTAAAAAATGAACTAGACCACAGTTACACTATTAGGCGCACTTTCTAAAAAATGAACTAGACCACAGTTACACTATTGGGCACAGTTTCTAAGTTCATCTTTGGCACAATGTGGTTAATAGGCACACTTTCTAAAATGAATTAGACCACAGTTACGCTATTAGGCACACTTTCTACAAATGAACAAGACCACAGTTACGCTATTATGCACACTTTCTAAATGAACTAGACCACAGTTACGCTATTAGGCACACTTTCTAAAAATGAACTAGACCACAGTTACGCTATTAGGCACGCTTTCTAAAATTGAACTAAACCACAGTTACGCTATTTGGCACACTATCTAAATGAGATAGTCCACAGTTACGCTATTAGGCACAGTTTCTAAGTTTAACATTGGCACAATGTGGTCAATGGGCACACTTTCCAAAATGAACTAGACTATTAGGCATTTATGCTATTAGGCGCACTTTCTAAGAAATTAACTAGACCACAGTTATGCTATTAGGCACACTTTCTAAATGAACTAGACCACAGTTACGCTATTAAGCACACTTTCTAAAAATGAACTAGACCACAGTTACGCTATTAGGCACACTTTCTAAAAATGAACTAGACCACAGTTACGCTATTATGTACACTTTCTAAAAGTGAACTAGACAACAGTTATGCTATTAGGCACACTTTCTAAATGAACTAGACCACAGTTACGCTATTAGGCGCACTTTCTAAGAAATGAACTAGACCACAGTTACACTATTAGGCGCACTTTCTAAAAAATGAACTAGACCACAGTTACACTATTGGGCACAGTTTCTAATTTCATCTTTGGCACAATGTGGTTAATAGGCACACTTTCTAAAATGAATTAGACCACAGTTACGTAATCAGGCACACTTTCTAAATGAACTAGACCACAGTTATGCTATTAGGCACACTTTCTAAAAAATGAACTAGACCACAGTTACACTATTAGGCGCACTTTCTAAAAAATGAACTAGACCACAGTTACACTATTGGGCACAGTTTCTAAGTTCATCTTTGGCACAATGTGGTTAATAGGCACACTTTCTAAAATGAATTAGACCACAGTTACGCTATTAGGCACACTTTCTAAAAATGAACAAGACCACAGTTACGCTATTATGCACACTTTCTAAATGAACTAGACCACAGTTACGCTATTAGGCACACTTTCTAAAAATGAACTAGACCACAGTTACGCTATTAGGCACGGTTTCTAAAATTGAACTAAACCACAGTTACGCTATTTGGCACACTATCTAAATGAGATAGACCACAGTTACGCTATTAGGTACAGTTTCTAAGTTTAACTTTGGCACAATGTGGTCAATGGGCACACTTTCCAAAATGAACTAGACGACATTTATGCTATTAGGCGCACTTTCTAAGAAATTAACTAGACCACAGTTACGCTTTTAGGCACACTTTCTAAATGAACTAGACCACAGTTACGCTATTAAGCACACTTTTTAAAAATGAACTAGACCACAGTTACGCTATTAGGCACACTTTCTAAAAATGAACTAGACCACAGTTACGCTATTATGTACACTTTCTAAAAGTGAACTAGACCACAGTTATGCTATTAGGCACACTTTCTAAATGAACTAGACCACAGTTACGCTATTAGGCACACTTTCCAAATGAACTAGACCACAGTTACGCTATTAGGGACAGTTTCTAAGTTCAACTTTGGCACAATGTGGTCAATAGGCACACTTTCTAAACTGAACTAGTTCACAGTTAGGCTATTAGGCACACTTTCTAAATGAACTAGACCACAGTTACACTATTAAGCACACTTTCTAAAAATGAACTAGCCCACAGTTACGCTATTAGGCACACTTTCCAAATGAACTAGACCACAGTTACACTATTAGGCACAGTTTCTAAGTTCAACTTTGGCACAAAGTGGTCAATGGGCACACTTTTTAAATTGAACTATGCCATCGTTACACTATTAGCACACTATCTAAATCAAATAGACCACAGTTACGCTATTAGGCACAGTTTCTAAGTTCAACTTTGACACAATGTGGTCAATAGGCACACTTTCTAAAATGAACTAGGCACAGTTACGCTATTAGGCACACTATCTAAATCAAATAGACCACAGTTATGCTATTAGGCACAGTTTCTAAGTTCAATTTTGGCACTTTGTGGTCAATGAACACACTTTCTAAAATAAACAAGGCCACAGTTACGCTATTAGGAACAGTTTCTAAGTTCAACTTTGGCACAATGTGGTCAATGGGCACACTTTCTAAATGAACTAGACCACAGTTACGCTATTAGGCACACTTTCTAAAAATGAATTAGACCACAGTTACGCTATCAGGCACACTTTCTAAATGAACTAGACCACAGTTATGCTATTAGGCACACTTTCTAAAAAATGAACTAGACCACAGTTACACTATTAGGCGCACTTTCTAAAAAATGAAATAGACCACAGTTACACTATTGGGCACAGTTTCTAAGTTCAACTTTGGCACAATGTGGTTAATAGGCACACTTTCTAAAATGAATTAGACCACAGTTACGCTATTAGGCACACTTTCTAAAAATGAACAAGACCACAGCTACGCTATTATGCACACTTTCTAAATGAACTAGACTACAGTTACGCTATTAGGCACACTTTCTAAAAATGAACTAGACCACAGTTACGCTATTAGGCGCACTTTCTAAAATTGAACTAGACCACAGTTACGCTATTTGGCACACTATCTAAATGAGATAGACCACAGTTACTCTATTAGGCACAGTTTCTAAGTTTAACTTTGGCACAATGTGGTCAATGGGCACACTTTCCAAAATTAACTAGACTACAGTTACGCTATTAGGCGCACTTTCTAAGAAATTAACTAGACCACAGTTACGCTATTAGGCACACTTTCTAAATGAACTAGACCACAGTTATGCTATTAGGCACACTTTCTAAAAATGAACTTGACCACAGTTACACTATTAGGCACACTTTCTAAAAAATGAACTAGACCACAGTTACGCTATTATGCACACTTTCTAAAAGTGAACTAGACCACAGTTATGCTATTAGGCACACTTTCTAAATGAACTAGACCACAGTTACGCTATTAGGCACACTTTCTAAATGAATTAGACCACAGTTACGGTATTAGGGACAGTTTCTCTAAGTTCAACTTTGGCACAATGTGGTCAATAGGCACACTTTCTAAACTGAACTAGCTCACAGTTAGGCTATTAGGGACAGTTTCTAAGTTCAACTTTGGCACAATGTGGTCAACGGGCACACTTTCCAAAATGAACTAGACCACAGTTACGCTATTAGGCGCACTTTCTAAGAAATGAACTAAACCCCAGTTACGCTATTAGGCACACTTTCTAAATGAACTAGACTGCAGTTACACTATTAAGCACACTTTCTAAATGAACTAGATCACAGTTATGCTATCAGACACACTTTCAAAAAATGAACTAGATCACAATTTGGTTATTGGGCAAACTTTCTAAATGAACTAGACCACAGTTACGCTATTAGGCACACTTTCTAAAAATTAATTAGACCACAGTTACGTAATCAGGCACACTTTCTAAATGAACTAGACCACAGTTATGCTATTAGGCACACTTTCTAAAAAATGAACTAGGCCACAGTTACACTATTAGGCGCACTTTCTAAAAAATGAACTAGACCACAGTTACACTATTGGGCACAGTTTCTAAGTTCATCTTTGGCACAATGTGGTTAATAGGCACACTTTCTAAAATGAATTAGACCACAGTTACACTATTAGGCACACTTTCTAAAAATGAACAAGACCACAGCTACGTTATTATGCACACTTTCTAAATGAACTAGACTACAGTTACGCTATTAGGCACACTTTCTAAAAATGAACTAGACCACAGTTACGCTATTTGGCACACTATCTAAATGAGATAGACCACAGTTACTCTATTAGGCACAGTTTCTAAGTTTAACTTTGGCACAATGTGGTCAATGGGCACACTTTCCAAAATTAACTAGACTACAGTTACGCTATTAGGCGCACTTTCTAAGAAATTAACTAGACCACAGTTACGCTATTAGGCACACTTTCTAAATGAACTAGACCACAGTTATGCTATTAGGCACACTTTCTAAAAATGAACTTGACCACAGTTACACTATTAGGCACACTTTCTAAAAAATGAACTAGACCACAGTTACGCTATTATGCACACTTTCTAAAAGTGAACTAGACCACAGTTATGCTATTAGGCACACTTTCTAAATGAACTAGACCACAGTTACGCTATTAGGCACACTTTCTAAATGAATTAGACCACAGTTACAGTATTAGGGACAGTTTCTAAGTTCAACTTTGGCACAATGTGGTCAATAGGCACACTTTCTAAACTGAACTAGCTCACAGTTAGGCTAGTAGGGACAGTTTCTAAGTTCAAATTTGGCACAATGTGGTCAACGGGCACACTTTCCAAAATGAACTAGACCACAGTTACGCTATTAGGCGCACTTTCTAAGAAATGAACTAAACCCCAGTTACGCTATTAGGCACACTTTCTAAATGAACTAGACCACAGTTACACTATTAAGCACACTTTCTAAATGAACTAGATCACAGTTATGCTATCAGACACACTTTCGAAAAATGAACTAGATCACAGTTTGGTTATTGGGCAAACTTTCTAAATGAACTAGACCACAGTTACGCTATTAGGCACACTTTCTAAAAATTAATTAGACCACAGTTACGTAATCAGGCACACTTTCTAAATGAACTAGACCACAGTTATGCTATTAGGCACACTTTCTAAAAAATGAACTAGACCACAGTTACACTATTAGGCGCACTTTCTAAAAAATGAACTAGACCACAGTTACACTATTGGGCACAGTTTCTAAGTTCATCTTTGGCACAATGTGGTTAATAGGCACACTTTCTAAAATGAATTAGACCACAGTTACGCTATTAGGCACACTTTCTACAAATGAACAAGACCACAGTTACGCTATTATGCACACTTTCTAAATGAACTAGACCACAGTTACGCTATTAGGCACACTTTCTAAAAATGAACTAGACCACAGTTACGCTATTAGGCACGCTTTCTAAAATTGAACTAAACCACAGTTACGCTATTTGGCACACTATCTAAATGAGATAGTCCACAGTTACGCTATTAGGCACAGTTTCTAAGTTTAACATTGGCACAATGTGGTCAATGGGCACACTTTCCAAAATGAACTAGACTATTAGGCATTTATGCTATTAGGCGCACTTTCTAAGAAATTAACTAGACCACAGTTATGCTATTAGGCACACTTTCTAAATGAACTAGACCACAGTTACGCTATTAAGCACACTTTCTAAAAATGAACTAGACCACAGTTACGCTATTAGGCACACTTTCTAAAAATGAACTAGACCACAGTTACGCTATTATGTACACTTTCTAAAAGTGAACTAGACAACAGTTATGCTATTAGGCACACTTTCTAAATGAACTAGACCACAGTTACGCTATTAGGCGCACTTTCTAAGAAATGAACTAGACCACAGTTACACTATTAGGCGCACTTTCTAAAAAATGAACTAGACCACAGTTACACTATTGGGCACAGTTTCTAATTTCATCTTTGGCACAATGTGGTTAATAGGCACACTTTCTAAAATGAATTAGACCACAGTTACGTAATCAGGCACACTTTCTAAATGAACTAGACCACAGTTATGCTATTAGGCACACTTTCTAAAAAATGAACTAGACCACAGTTACACTATTAGGCGCACTTTCTAAAAAATGAACTAGACCACAGTTACACTATTGGGCACAGTTTCTAAGTTCATCTTTGGCACAATGTGGTTAATAGGCACACTTTCTAAAATGAATTAGACCACAGTTACGCTATTAGGCACACTTTCTAAAAATGAACAAGACCACAGTTACGCTATTATGCACACTTTCTAAATGAACTAGACCACAGTTACGCTATTAGGCACACTTTCTAAAAATGAACTAGACCACAGTTACGCTATTAGGCACGGTTTCTAAAATTGAACTAAACCACAGTTACGCTATTTGGCACACTATCTAAATGAGATAGACCACAGTTACGCTATTAGGTACAGTTTCTAAGTTTAACTTTGGCACAATGTGGTCAATGGGCACACTTTCCAAAATGAACTAGACGACATTTATGCTATTAGGCGCACTTTCTAAGAAATTAACTAGACCACAGTTACGCTTTTAGGCACACTTTCTAAATGAACTAGACCACAGTTACGCTATTAAGCACACTTTTTAAAAATGAACTAGACCACAGTTACGCTATTAGGCACACTTTCTAAAAATGAACTAGACCACAGTTACGCTATTATGTACACTTTCTAAAAGTGAACTAGACCACAGTTATGCTATTAGGCACACTTTCTAAATGAACTAGACCACAGTTACGCTATTAGGCACACTTTCCAAATGAACTAGACCACAGTTACGCTATTAGGGACAGTTTCTAAGTTCAACTTTGGCACAATGTGGTCAATAGGCACACTTTCTAAACTGAACTAGTTCACAGTTAGGCTATTAGGCACACTTTCTAAATGAACTAGACCACAGTTACACTATTAAGCACACTTTCTAAAAATGAACTAGCCCACAGTTACGCTATTAGGCACACTTTCCAAATGAACTAGACCACAGTTACACTATTAGGCACAGTTTCTAAGTTCAACTTTGGCACAAAGTGGTCAATGGGCACACTTTTTAAATTGAACTATGCCATCGTTACACTATTAGCACACTATCTAAATCAAATAGACCACAGTTACGCTATTAGGCACAGTTTCTAAGTTCAACTTTGACACAATGTGGTCAATAGGCACACTTTCTAAAATGAACTAGGCACAGTTACGCTATTAGGCACACTATCTAAATCAAATAGACCACAGTTATGCTATTAGGCACAGTTTCTAAGTTCAATTTTGGCACTTTGTGGTCAATGAACACACTTTCTAAAATAAACAAGGCCACAGTTACGCTATTAGGAACAGTTTCTAAGTTCAACTTTGGCACAATGTGGTCAATGGGCACACTTTCTAAATGAACTAGACCACAGTTACGCTATTAGGCACACTTTCTAAAAATGAATTAGACCACAGTTACGCTATCAGGCACACTTTCTAAATGAACTAGACCACAGTTATGCTATTAGGCACACTTTCTAAAAAATGAACTAGACCACAGTTACACTATTAGGCGCACTTTCTAAAAAATGAAATAGACCACAGTTACACTATTGGGCACAGTTTCTAAGTTCAACTTTGGCACAATGTGGTTAATAGGCACACTTTCTAAAATGAATTAGACCACAGTTACGCTATTAGGCACACTTTCTAAAAATGAACAAGACCACAGCTACGCTATTATGCACACTTTCTAAATGAACTAGACTACAGTTACGCTATTAGGCACACTTTCTAAAAATGAACTAGACCACAGTTACGCTATTAGGCGCACTTTCTAAAATTGAACTAGACCACAGTTACGCTATTTGGCACACTATCTAAATGAGATAGACCACAGTTACTCTATTAGGCACAGTTTCTAAGTTTAACTTTGGCACAATGTGGTCAATGGGCACACTTTCCAAAATTAACTAGACTACAGTTACGCTATTAGGCGCACTTTCTAAGAAATTAACTAGACCACAGTTACGCTATTAGGCACACTTTCTAAATGAACTAGACCACAGTTATGCTATTAGGCACACTTTCTAAAAATGAACTTGACCACAGTTACACTATTAGGCACACTTTCTAAAAAATGAACTAGACCACAGTTACGCTATTATGCACACTTTCTAAAAGTGAACTAGACCACAGTTATGCTATTAGGCACACTTTCTAAATGAACTAGACCACAGTTACGCTATTAGGCACACTTTCTAAATGAATTAGACCACAGTTACGGTATTAGGGACAGTTTCTCTAAGTTCAACTTTGGCACAATGTGGTCAATAGGCACACTTTCTAAACTGAACTAGCTCACAGTTAGGCTATTAGGGACAGTTTCTAAGTTCAACTTTGGCACAATGTGGTCAACGGGCACACTTTCCAAAATGAACTAGACCACAGTTACGCTATTAGGCGCACTTTCTAAGAAATGAACTAAACCCCAGTTACGCTATTAGGCACACTTTCTAAATGAACTAGACTGCAGTTACACTATTAAGCACACTTTCTAAATGAACTAGATCACAGTTATGCTATCAGACACACTTTCAAAAAATGAACTAGATCACAATTTGGTTATTGGGCAAACTTTCTAAATGAACTAGACCACAGTTACGCTATTAGGCACACTTTCTAAAAATTAATTAGACCACAGTTACGTAATCAGGCACACTTTCTAAATGAACTAGACCACAGTTATGCTATTAGGCACACTTTCTAAAAAATGAACTAGGCCACAGTTACACTATTAGGCGCACTTTCTAAAAAATGAACTAGACCACAGTTACACTATTGGGCACAGTTTCTAAGTTCATCTTTGGCACAATGTGGTTAATAGGCACACTTTCTAAAATGAATTAGACCACAGTTACACTATTAGGCACACTTTCTAAAAATGAACAAGACCACAGCTACGTTATTATGCACACTTTCTAAATGAACTAGACTACAGTTACGCTATTAGGCACACTTTCTAAAAATGAACTAGACCACAGTTACGCTATTTGGCACACTATCTAAATGAGATAGACCACAGTTACTCTATTAGGCACAGTTTCTAAGTTTAACTTTGGCACAATGTGGTCAATGGGCACACTTTCCAAAATTAACTAGACTACAGTTACGCTATTAGGCGCACTTTCTAAGAAATTAACTAGACCACAGTTACGCTATTAGGCACACTTTCTAAATGAACTAGACCACAGTTATGCTATTAGGCACACTTTCTAAAAATGAACTTGACCACAGTTACACTATTAGGCACACTTTCTAAAAAATGAACTAGACCACAGTTACGCTATTATGCACACTTTCTAAAAGTGAACTAGACCACAGTTATGCTATTAGGCACACTTTCTAAATGAACTAGACCACAGTTACGCTATTAGGCACACTTTCTAAATGAATTAGACCACAGTTACAGTATTAGGGACAGTTTCTAAGTTCAACTTTGGCACAATGTGGTCAATAGGCACACTTTCTAAACTGAACTAGCTCACAGTTAGGCTAGTAGGGACAGTTTCTAAGTTCAAATTTGGCACAATGTGGTCAACGGGCACACTTTCCAAAATGAACTAGACCACAGTTACGCTATTAGGCGCACTTTCTAAGAAATGAACTAAACCCCAGTTACGCTATTAGGCACACTTTCTAAATGAACTAGACCACAGTTACACTATTAAGCACACTTTCTAAATGAACTAGATCACAGTTATGCTATCAGACACACTTTCGAAAAATGAACTAGATCACAGTTTGGTTATTGGGCAAACTTTCTAAATGAACTAGACCACAGTTACGCTATTAGGCACACTTTCTAAAAATTAATTAGACCACAGTTACGTAATCAGGCACACTTTCTAAATGAACTAGACCACAGTTATGCTATTAGGCACACTTTCTAAAAAATGAACTAGACCACAGTTACACTATTAGGCGCACTTTCTAAAAAATGAACTAGACCACAGTTACACTATTGGGCACAGTTTCTAAGTTCATCTTTGGCACAATGTGGTTAATAGGCACACTTTCTAAAATTAATTAGACCACAGTTACGCTATTAGGCACACTTTCTAAAAATGAACAAGACCACAGCTACGCTATTATGCACACTTTCTAAATGAACTAGACTACAGTTACGCTACTAGGCACACTTTCTAAAAATGAACTAGACCACAGTTACGCTGTTAGGCGCACTTTCTAAAATTTAACTAGACCACAGTTAGGCTATTTGGCACACTATCTAAATGAGATAGACCACAGTTACTCTATTAGGCACAGTTTCTAAGTTTAACTTTGGCACAATGTGGTCAATGGGCACACTTTCCAAAATGAACTAGACTACAGTTACGCTATTAGGCGCACTTTCTAAGAAATTAACTAGACCACAGTTACGCTATTAGGCACACTTTCTAAATGAACTAGACCACAGTTACGCTATTAGGCACACTTTCTAAAAATGAACTTGACCACAGTTACACTATTAGGCACACTTTCTAAAAAATGAACTAGACCACAGTTACGCTATTATGCACACTTTCTAAAAGTGAACTAGACCACAGTTATGTTATTAGGCACACTTTCTAAATGAACTAGACCACAGTTACGCTATTAGGCACACTTTCTAAATGAATTAGACCACAGTTACGGTATTAGGGACAGTTTCTAAGTTCAACTTTGGCACAATGTGGTCAATAGGCACACTTTCTAAACTGAACTAGCTCACAGGTAGGCTAGTAGGGACATTTTCTAAGTTCAACTTTGGCACAATGTGGTCAACGGGCACACTTTCCAAAATGAACTAGACCACAGTTACGCTATTAGGCGCACTTTCTAAGAAATGAACTAAACCCCAGTTAAGCTATTAGGCACACTTTCTTAATGAACTAGACCACAGTTACACTATTAAGCACACTTTCTAAATGAACTAGATCACAGTTATGCTATCAGACACACTTTCAAAAAATGAACTAGATCACAGTTTGGTTATTGGGCAAACTTTCTAAATGAACTAGACCACAGTTACGCTATTAGGCACACTTTCTAAAAATTAATTAGACCACAGTTACGTAATCAGGCACACTTTCTAAATGAACTAGACCACAGTTATGCTATTAGGCACACTTTCTAAAAAATGAACTAGACCACAGTTACACTATTAGGCGCACTTTCTAAAAAATGAACTAGACCACAGTTACACTATTGGGCACAGTTTTTTAGTTCATCTTTGGCACAATGTGGTTAATAGGCACACTTTCTAAAATGAATTAGACCACAGTTACGCTATTAGGCACACTTTCTACAAATGAACAAGACCACAGTTACGCTATTATGCACACTTTCTAAATGAACTAGACCACAGTTACGCTATTAGGCACACTTTCTAAAAATGAACTAGACCACAGTTACGCTATTAGGCACGCTTTCTAAAATTGAACTAAACCACAGTTACGCTATTTGGCACACTATCTAAATGAGATAGTCCACAGTTACGCTATTAGGCACAGTTTCTAAGTTTAACTTTGGCACAATGTGGTCAATGGGCACACTTTCCAAAATGAACTAGACTATTAGGCATTTATGCTATTAGGCGCACTTTCTAAGAAATTAACTAGACCACAGTTATGCTATTAGGCACACTTTCTAAATGAACTAGACCACAGTTACGCTATTAAGCACACTTTCTAAAAATGAACTAGACCACAGTTACGCTATTAGGCACACTTTCTAAATGAACTAGACCACAGTTATGCTATTAGGCACACTTTCCAAATGAACTAGACCACAGTTACGCTATTAGGGACAGTTTCTAAGTTCAACTTTGGCACAATGTGGTCAATAGGCACACGTTCTAAACTGAACTAGTTCACAGTTAGGCTATTAGGGAGAGTTTCTAAGTTCAACTTTGGCACAATGTCGTCAACGGGCACACTTTCCAAAATGAACTAGACCACAGTTACGCTATTAGGCGCACTTTCTAAGAAATGAACTAGACCACAGTTACACTATTAGGCGCACTTTCTAAAAAATGAACTAGACCACAGTTACACTATTGGGCACAGTTTCTAATTTCATCTTTGGCACAATGTGGTTAATAGGCACACTTTCTAAAATGAATTAGACCACAGTTACGTAATCAGGCACACTTTCTAAATGAACTAGACCACAGTTATGCTATTAGGCACACTTTCTAAAAAATGAACTAGACCACAGTTACACTATTAGGCGCACTTTCTAAAAAATGAACTAGACCACAGTTACACTATTGGGCACAGTTTCTAAGTTCATCTTTGGCACAATGTGGTTAATAGGCACACTTTCTAAAATGAATTAGACCACAGTTACGCTATTAGGCACACTTTCTAAAAATGAACAAGACCACAGTTACGCTATTATGCACACTTTCTAAATGAACTAGACCACAGTTACGCTATTAGGCACACTTTCTAAAAATGAACTAGACCACAGTTACGCTATTAGGCACGGTTTCTAAAATTGAACTAAACCACAGTTACGCTATTTGGCACACTATCTAAATGAGATAGACCACAGTTACGCTATTATGCACAGTTTCTAAGTTTAACTTTGGCACAATGTGGTCAATGGGCACACTTTCCAAAATGAACTAGACTACATTTATGCTATTAGGCGCACTTTCTAAGAAATTAACTAGACCACAGTTACGCTTTTAGGCACACTTTCTAAATGAACTAGACCACAGTTACGCTATTAAGCACACTTTCTAAAAATGAACTAGACCACAGTTACGCTATTAGGCACACTTTCTAAAAATGAACTAGACCACAGTTACGCTATTATGTACACTTTCTAAAAGTGAACTAGACCACAGTTATGCTATTAGGCACACTTTCTAAATGAACTAGACCACAGTTACGCTATTAGGCACACTTTCCAAATGAACTAGACCACAGTTACGCTATTAGGGACAGTTTCTAAGTTCAACTTTGGCACAATGTGGTCAATAGGCACACTTTCTAAACTGAACTAGTTCACAGTTAGGCTATTAGGCACACTTTCTAAATGAACTAGACCACAGTTATGCAATTAAGCACACTTTCTAAAAATGAACTAGCCCACAGTTACGCTATTAGGCACACTTTCTGAATGAACTAGACCACAGTTACGCTATTAGGCACAGTTTCTAAGTTCAACTTTGGCACAAAGTGGTCAATCGCCACACTTTTTAAAATGAACTATGCAACCGTTACGCTATTAGGCACACTATCTAAATGAAATAGACCACAGTTATGCTATTAGGCACAGTTTCTAAATTCAATTTTGGCACATTGTGGTCAATGAGCACACTTTCTAAAATAAACAAGGCCACAGTTACGCTATTAGGAACAGTCTCTAAGTTCAACTTTGGCACAATGTCGTCAACGGGCACACTTTCCAAAATGAACTAGACCACAGTTACGCTATTAGGCGCACTTTCTAAGAAATGAACTAGACCACAGTCACGCTATTAGGCACACTTTCTAAATGAACTAGACCACAGTTATGCTATTAAGCACACTTTCTAAAAATGAACTAGCCCACAGCTACCCTATTAGGCACACTTGCTGAATGAACTAGACCACAGTTACGCTATTAGGGACAGTTTCTAAGTTCAACTTTGGCACAATGTGGTCAATAGGCACACTTTCTAAACTGAACTAGGTCACAGTTAGGCTATTTGGGACAGTTTCTAAGTTCAACTTTGGCACAATGTCGTCAACGGGCACACTTTCCAAAATGAACTAGACCACAGTTACGCTATTAGGCGCACTTTCTAAGAAATGAACTAGACCACAGTCACGCTATTAGGCACACTTTCTAAATGAACTAGACCACAGTTATGCTATTAAGCACACTTTCTAAAAATGAACTAGCCCACAGTTACGCTATTAGGCACACTTTCTGAATGAACTAGACCACAGTTACGCTATTAGGCACAGTTTCTAAGTTCAACTTTGGCACAAAGTGGTCAATCGCCACACTTTTTAAAATGACCTATGCAACCGTTACGCTATTAGGCACACTATCTAAATGAAATAGACCACAGTTATGCTATTAGGCAAAGTTTCTAAATTCAATTTTGGCACATTGTGGTCAATGAGCACACTTTCTAAAATAAACACGGCCACAGTTACGCTATTAGGAACAGTCTCTAAGTTCAACTTTGGCACAATGTGGTCAATGGGCACACTTTCCAAAATGAACTAGACCACAGTTACTCCATTAGGTGTGCTTTCTAAGAAATGAACTAGACCACAGTTAAGCTATTAGGCACACTTTCTAAATTAACTAGATCACAGTTATGCTATCAGACACACTTTTTGAAAAATGAACTAGACCACAGTTTGGTTATTGGGAACACTTTCTAAATGAACTAGACCACAGTTACGCTATTAGGCACACTTTCTAAAAATGATTTAGACCACAGTTACCCTATCAGGCACACTTTCTAAATGAACTAGACCACAGTTATGCTATTAGGCACACTTTCTATAAAATGAACTAAACCACAGTTACACTATTAGGCACACTTTCTAAAAAATGAACTAGACCACAGTTACACTATTGGGCACAGTTTCTAACTTCAACTTTGGCACAATGTGGTTAATAGGCACACTTTCTAAAATGAATTAGACCACAGTTACACTATTATGCGCACTTTCTAAATGAACTAGACCACAGTTACGCTATTAGGCACACTTTCTAAAAATGAACTAGATGTCACGGGATGACTCACTGTAAAGTGAGGCACAGGACACCCAGGAAGGGTTTCGGGTGGTTGTGCCGAAGTAAGGTGGACAGATAGGTACACAATGAAAGTAATGAGAACAAAGAGCAATCAAGTGTAGCAAGGAATAAAGTACTACAGAATGGAATCCCTCTAGGGGTCTATGCAGATATAGGAAAAGAGTATTCCACGGACCTTAGGAAAAACTCTAGCCTTCTGCACAGTTTGCTATAACAGAGGCCCACGCTGTTTGCTCATGGCTTGGAACAACAGCTATTGGTGTCTGTAAGTAAAAACGAGACAAGGGAAGGGCAGAGGTTGCCTGATGGAAACCAACAGACACGCTCTGTACAAAAGGGTCTACAAACAGTACAAGAGAAGATACTTACAGACAAATCCAGGAAAAGGAAGTTGATAGCAAACTAGCAGAAGGAAATTAAGGGAAAGTTGTGTAACAGGATTGGATAGTAGAGGACAGTAAGGAACAAGGTTGAGAGCTCAGGGGAGCAGGAAAGCAATGAGCAAGCCCACAGGAGCAGGGCTGTAAGGTAGAGAGCCCAGAGGTAAAGGGTTTAGGGCAGCGGAGTAAAGCAGGCTGCACGGCAAGGAGCCCAGAAGGGCTGGGCAGCAAGGAGTGAGCCCTGGGGGCAGGGCCACTGACCGTAGAAGGCTGCAGAGGACTGTAGAGGGCTGCTAGGCTGAGATCCCAGCAGACAAAGGTAGGTAGCAAGCAGCGGAGCGTAATTGGCTGCAAGGTAGGAAGCCCCAAGTACAAGGGCTGTTGGTAGCGGAGAGAAGCGGGCTGCGCAGCAAGGAGCCAGAAGGACCGGGCAGCAAGGAGTAAGCTCAGAGGAGCAGGGCCACTGACTGTAAAAGGCTGCAGAGGACTGTAAGCTGCAAGGTAGGAAGCCCAGAAGACAAGGGCTGTAGGCAGCCGAAGAGAGGTGGGCTGCAGAGCAGGGAGCCCAGAGGACAAGGGCTGTAGGCAGCCAGAGTGAGGCAGGCTGCAGAGCAGGGAGCCCAGAGGACAAGGGCTGTAGGCAGCCGGAGTGAGGCAGGCTGCAGAGCAGGGAGCCCAGAGGACAAGGGCTGTAGGCAGCCGAAATGAGGCAGGCTGCAGAACAGGGAGCCCAGAGGACAAAGGCTGTAGGCATGTGGAGTGAGGCAGGCTGCAGAGCCGGGAGATCAGAGGACAAGGACTGTAGGCAGCCCGAGTGAGGCAGGCTGCAGAGCAGGGAGCCCAGAGGACAAGGGCTGTAGGCAGCCGGAGTGAGGCAGGCTGCAGAGCAGGAGCCTGGAAGACCAGGGCGGAAGATAGCAGCTGAGCATGATCAGCTGCAAGGCAGAAAATCGGAAGGTAACAGGCGGAGGCTGGAAAGCAGCAGAGTGTGATCGGCTGCAAAGCAGAGAGCCCGGCAGGGCAAGGGCGGAGGCTGGAAAGCAGCAGAGCGTGATCAGCTGCAATGTAGAGAGCCCGGCAGGGTACTGGATCCAAAGCCGGAGTAAGGAGGAACCGAATACAAGATCCGTAGCTCGAAGCAACAAGGTGCCGGAAAGACTCCTAATGCAAGCGACTGAGCCGTTGCAGGCAGCAGCTTTTAAACCACCCAGCCCAGCACAGAGGAAGGCTAATTGGTCGCACCTCGATCAGCACACCTGCAGACAATCGGCCACCTCCCTCTCTGTTTCTGAGCTGGTGGAAGCAGAGCAAAACCCTGGGGCTTCTGGGGATTGTAGTTCCGAAGATGGCGAATAGGAATGGCCAGGAATAGATGGTTATAGCCAAGTGCATTGTGTTAAGTGTAGTTTGTTGGGAAAAATAGAAAAGCACCAAAGTCTCGCAAATGGAAAATAAAGTCCATATTGATCGTAAATGTATGCCCCCATGGCGCAGGCATGACACTAGACCACAGTTACGCTATTAGGCACACTTTCTAAAATGAACTAGACCACAGTTATGCTATTAGGCGCACTTTCTAAAAATGAACAAGACCACAGTTCCGCTATTATGCACACTTTCTAAAATTGAACTAGACCACAGTTACGCCATTTGGCACACTACCTAAATGAGATAGACCACAGTTACGCTATTAGGCACAGTTTCTAAGTTTAACTTTGGCACAATGTGGTCAATGGGCACACTTTCCAAAATGAACTAGACTACAGTTACGCTATTAGGCGCACTTTCTAAGAAATTAACTAGACCACAGTTATGCTATTAGGCACACTTTCTAAATGAACTAGACCACAGTTACGCTATTAGGCACACTTTCTCAAATGAACTAGACCACAGTTACGCTATTAGGCACACTTTCTAAAAAATGAACTAGACCACAGTTACGCTATTATGCACACTTTCTAAATGAACTAGACCACAGTTACGCTATTAGGCACACTTTCTAAAAAATGAACTAGACCACAGTTACGCTATTAAGCACACTTTCTAAAATGGAACTAGACCACAGTTACGCTATTTGGCACACTATCTAAATGAGATAGACCACAGTTACACTATTAGGCACAGTATCTAAGTTCAACTTTGGCACAATGTGGTCAATAGGCACACTTTTTAAAATTAACTAGGCCACAGTTACGCTATTAGGGTCAGTTTCTAAGTTCAACTTTGGCACAATGTGGTCAATAGGCATACTTTCTAAAATAAACTAGGCCACAGTTACGCTATTAGGCACACTATCTAATGAAATAGACCATAGTTACGCTATTAGGCACAGTTTCTAAGTTCAATTTTGTCACATTGTGGTCAATGAGCACACTTTCTAAAATAAACAAGGCCACAGTTACGCTATTAGGAACAGTTTCTAAGTTCAACTTTGGCACAATGTGGTCAATGGACACACTTTCCAAAATGAACTAGACCACAGTTACGTTATTAGGTGTGCTTTCTAAGAAATGAACTAGACCACAGTTACGCTAGTAGGCACACTTTCTAAATGAACTAGATCACAGTTATGCTATCAGACACACTTTCAAAAATTGAACTAGACCACAGTTTGGTTATTGGGCACACTTTCTAAATGAACTAGACCACAGTTACGCTATTAGGCACACTTTCTAAAAATGAATTAGACCACAGTTACGCTATCAGGCACACTTTCTAAATGAACTAGACCACAGTTATGCTATTAGGCACACTTTCTAAAAAATGAACTAGACCACAGTTACACTATTAGGCGCCCTTTCTAAAAAATGAACTAGACCACAGTTACACTATTGGGCACAGTTTCTAAGTTCAACTTTGGCACAATGTGGTTAAAAGGCACACTTTCTAAATGAACTAGACCACAGTTATGCTATTAGGCACACTTTCTAAAAAATGAACTAGACCACAGTTACACTATTAGGCGCACTTTCTAAAAAATGACCTAGACCACAGTTACACTATTGGGCACAGTTTCTAAGTTCAACTTTGGCACAATGTGGTTAAAAGGCACACTTTCTTTTTTTAAAAATTTTATTTTTGGCGGCAGAAAGTTACATGGTACAAACAGCAAGGCCTCAAGCATGGGCACATGTTACAAGGTGGAGTAATACATAAAGCATAGTACAATGGAAAACAGCAACGTCAGGCATAGGTCATATAAGATTTATACAAGTATATGTTCATATAGTAGGGGTAGTTACAGAAGGAGTGGGGGAGAAGCCGGAGCTGGAGGCGTTTGTGCTTCTATTGTTAAGGTAAGAGTTGAATTCCATCCATATGTTCTTGGGGCGAGAGGTGGCAGGGAGCATGGATATGAATTCTTCCTCACAATTACGTGACCAAGTAAGCATATGGAGCCACTTCCGGTGGGATGGAGGGAAGGGACTCTTCCATTTCTGAAGAATGCATTTCTTGGCTATCATACAACCAATATTAAGGAATCTAGCTGAACTTCTAGTGTCATCGGTCCCCCATGCACCAAACAGGACGGCCAGCGGATCCGGGTTTACCACTGTTTCAGTGATAGCAGAGAGTGTTTCTAGGATACCCTCCCAGAATCCAAGCAGTTTGTTACACGACCAGAACATGTGTAGGTGATCAGCCTCTGTCGCCCCGCAGCAGGGGCAGGGGTGCGCTGTAGTACGGGCGAACCTCGAGGTTCTATACGGAGTATAATAAAGTCTATTTAGAAGTTTGTACTGCATGGCGCGAAAACGGAAATTGAGAGAGACTCTTTGGGTGTGTAGGCACATACCCTCCCAGGCCCCATCCGATATTTCCAGGCCCAGGTCACTGGCCCATTCATCTTGTGCCCTGAAAGTGGGAGTAGGGGAAGCAGCCTGAAATATCTTGTAGAGTGAGGAGACCACTCCACGGGCACCACCCGAATTGGCAATGTATGCGATGGCTGGGTTGTCTGGGGGCTCGTCTGGGAATGTGGGCCATTTGGAGCGAAACGCAGCCCGTAATCTATAGTATTGGAGGGTTTCCAAGGCGGTCCCGGTATGTCCCGGTAAAAGGCACACTTTCTAAAAATGAACAAGATCACAGTTACGCTATTATGCACACTTTCTAAATGAACTAGACCACAGTTACGCTATTTGGCACACTTTCTAAAATTGAACTAGACCACAGTTACGCTATTTGGTACACTATCTAAATGAGATAAACCACAGTTACGCTATTAGGCACAGTTTCTAAGTTTAACTTTGGCACATTGTGGTCAATAGGCACACTTTCTAAACTGAACTAGGCCACAGTTACGCTATTAGGCACACTTATCTAAATGAAATAGACCACAGTTACACTATTAGGCACAGTTTCTAAGTTCAATTTTGGCACAAAGTGGTCAATGGGCACACTTTTTAAAATGAACTATGCCACCGTTATGCTATTAGGCACACTATCTAAATCAAATAGACCACAGTTACGCTATTAGGCACAGTTTCTAAGTTCAACTTTGACACAATGTGGTCAATAGGCACACTTTCTAAAATGAACTAGGCACAGTTACGCTATTAGGCACACTATCCAAATGAAACAGACCACAGTTATGCTATTAGGCACAGTTTCTAAGTTCAATTTTGGCACATTGTGGTCAATGAGCACACTTTCTAAAATAAACAAGGCCACAGTTACGCTATTAGGAACAGTTTCTAAGTTCAACTTTGGCACAATGTGGTCAATGGGCACACTTTCCAAAATGAACTAGACCACAGTTACGTTATTAGGCGTGCTTTCTAAGAAATGAACTAGACCACAGTTACACTAGTAGGCACACTTTCTAAATGAACAAGATCACAGTTATGCTATCAGACACACTTTCAAAAAATGAAGTAGACCACAGTTTGGTTATTGGGCACACTTTCTAAATGAACTAGACCACAGTTACACTATTAGGCACACTTTCTAAAAATGAATTAGACCACAGTTATGCTATTAGGCACACTTTCTAAAAAATGAACTAGACCACAGTTGCACTATTAGGCACACTACCTAAAAAATGAACTAGACCACAGTTACACTATTGGGCACAGTTTCTAAGTTCAACGTTGGCACAATGTGGTTAATAAGCACACTTTCTAAAATGAACTAGACCACAGTTACGCTGTTAGGCACACTTTCTAAAAATGAACAAGACCACAGTTCCGCTATTATGCACACTTTCTAAAAATGAACTAGACCACAGTTACGCTATTTGGCACACTATCTAAATGAGATAGACCACAGTTACACTATTAGGCACAGTTTCTAAGTTCAATTTTGGCACAAAGTGGTCAATGGGCATGCTTTTTAAAATGAACTATGCCACCGTTATGCTATTAGGCACACTATCTAAATCAAATAGACCACAGTTACGCTATTAGGCACAGTTTCTAAGTTCAACTTTGACACAATGTGGTCAATAGGCACACTTTCTAAAATGAACTAGGCACAGTTACGCTATTAGGCACACTATCCAAATGAAACAGACCACAGTTATGCTATTAGGCACAGTTTCTAAGTTCAATTTTGGCACATTGTGGTCAATGAGCACACTTTCTAAAATAAACAAGGCCACAGTTACGCTATTAGGAACAGTTTCTAAGTTCAACTTTGGCACAATGTGGTCAATGGGCACACTTTCCAAAATGAACTAGACCACAGTTACGTTATTAGGCGTGCTTTCTAAGAAATGAACTAGACCACAGTTACACTAGTAGGCACACTTTCTAAATGAACAAGATCACAGTTATGCTATCAGACACACTTTCAAAAAATGAAGTAGACCACAGTTTGGTTATTGGGCACACTTTCTAAATGAACTAGACCACAGTTACGCTATTAGGCACACTTTCTAAAAATGAATTAGACCACAGTTATGCTATTAGGCACACTTTCTAAAAAATGAACTAGACCACAGTTGCACTATTAGGCACACTACCTAAAAAATGAACTAGACCACAGTTACACTATTGGGCACAGTTTCTAAGTTCAACGTTGGCACAATGTGGTTAATAAGCACACTTTCTAAAATGAACTAGACCACAGTTACGCTGTTAGGCACACTTTCTAAAAATGAACAAGACCACAGTTCCGCTATTATGCACACTTTCTAAAATTGAACTAGACCACAGTTACGCTATTTGGCACACTATCTAAATGAGATAGACCACAGTTACGCTATTAGGCACAGTTTCTAAGTTTAACTTTGGCACAATGTGGTCAATGGGCACACTTTCCAAAATGAACTAGACTACAGTTACGCTATTAGGCACACTTTCTAAGAAATTAACTAGACCACAGTTACGCTATTAGGCACACTTTCTAAATGAACTAGACCACAGTTACGCTATTAGGCACACTTTCTCAAATGAACTAACCACAGTTACGCTATTAGGCACACTTTCTAAAAAATGAACTAGACCACAGTTACGCTATTATGCACACTTTCTAAATGAACTAGACCAGTTACGCTATTAGGCACACTTTCTAAAAAATGAACTAGACCACAGTTACGCTATTAGGCACACTTTCTAAAATGGAACTAGACCACAGTTACGCTATTTGGCACACTATCTAAATGAGATAGACCACAGTTACACTATGAGGCACAGTTTCTAAGTTCAACTTTGGCACAATCTGGTCAATAGGCACACTTTTTTAAAATGAACTAGGCCACAGTTACGCTATTAGGGACAGTTTCTAAGTTCAACTTTGACACAATGTGGTCAATAGGCACACCTTCTAAAATAAACTAGGCCACAGTTACGCTATTAGGCACACTATCTAATGAAATAGACCACAGTTACACTATTAGGCACAGTTTCTAAGTTCAACTTTGGCACAATGTGGTCAATAGGCACACTTTTTAAAATTAACTAGGCCACAGTTACGCTATTAGGGACAGTTTCTAAGTTCAACTTTGGCACAATGTGGTCAATAGGCACACTTTCTAAAATAAACTAGTCCACAGTTACGCTATTAGGCACACTATTTAAAGGAAATAGACCATAGTTCGCTATTAGGCACAGTTTCTAAGTTCAATTTAGGCACAATGTGGTCAATAGGCACACTTTCAAAACTGAACTAGGCCAAAGTTACTCTATTAGGCACACTATCTAAATGAAATAGACCACAGTTACACTATTAGGCACAGTTTATAAGTTCAATTTTGGCACAAAGTGGTCAATGAGCACACTTTCTAAAATAAACAAGGCCACAGTTACGCTATTAGGAACAGTTTCTAAGTTCAACTTTGGCACAATGTGGTCAATGGGCACACTTTCTAAATGAACTAGATCACAGTTATGCTACCAGACACACTTTCAAAAAATGAACTAGACCACAGTTTGGTTATTGGGCACACTTTCTAAATGAACTAGACCACAGTTACGCTATTAGGCACACTTTATAAAAATGAATTAGACCACAGTTACGCTATCAGGCACACTTTCTAAATGAACTAGACCACATTTATGCTATTAGGCACACTTTCTAAAAAATGAACTAGACCACAGTTACACTATTAGGCGCACTTTCTAAAAAATGAACTAGACCACAGTTGCACTATTGGGCACAGTTTCTAAATTCAACTTTGGCACAATGTTGTTAAAAGGCACACGTTCTAAAATGAACTAGACCACAGTTACGCTATTAGGCGCACTTTCTAAAAATGAACAATACCACAGTTACGCTATTATGCACACTTTCTAAATGAACTAGACCACAGTTACGCTATTAGGCACACTTTCTAACATTGAACTAGACCACAGTTACGCTATTATGCACAGCTTCTAAGTTTAACTTTGGCACAATGTGGTTAATGGGCACACTTTCCAAAATGAACTAGACTACAGTTACGCTATTAGGCACACTTTCTAAGAAATTAACTAGACCACAGTTACGCTATTAGGCACACTTTCTAAATGAACTAGACCACATTTACGCTATTAGGCACACTTTATCAAATGAACTAGACCACAGTTACGCTATTAGGCACACTTTCTAAAAAATGAACTAGACCACAGTTACGCTATTATGCACACTTTCTAAATGAACTAGACCACAGTTACGCTATTAGGCACACTTTGTCAAATTGAACTAGGCCACAGTTATGCTATTTGGCACACTATCTAAATGAGATAAACCACAGTTACGCTATTAGGCACAGTTTCTAAGTTCAATTTTGGCACAATGTTGTCAATGGGATACATTCCAAAATGAACTACACTACAGTTACGCTATTAGGCACACTTTCTAAGAAATTAACCAGACCACAGTTAGGCTGTTAGGCACACTTTCTAAATGAACTAGACCACAGTTACGCTATTAGGCACACTTTCTAAAAAATGAACTAGACCACTGGTACGCTATTAGGGACAGTTTCTAAGTTCAACTTTGGCACAATGTGGTCAATAGGCACACTTTCTAATCTGAAGTAGGTCACAGTTAGGCTATTAGGGACAGTTTCTAAGTTCAGCTTTGGCACAATGTGGTCAATAGGCCCACTTTCTAAAATTAACTAGGCCACAGTTATGCTATTAGGCACACTATCTAAATGAAATAGACCACAGGTACGCTATTAGGCACACTTTCTAAAAAATGAACTAGACCACTGGTACGCTATTAGGGACAGTTTCTAAGTTCAACTTTGGCACAATGTGGTCAATAGGCCCACTTTCCAAAATGAACTAGACCACAGTTATGCTATTAGGCACACTTTCTAAGAAATGAACTAGACCACAGTTACGCTATTAGGCACACTTTCTAAATGAACTAGACCACAGTTACACTATTAGGCACCTTTCTAAAAAATGAATTAGACCACATTTACACTACTAGGCACACTTTCTAAATTAACTAGACCACTGTTACACTATTAGGCACACTTTCTAAATGAACTAGACCACAGTTACGCTATTAGGCACACTTTCTAAGTTCAACTTTGGCACAATGTGGTTATTAGGCACACTGTCCGAGTTTGTGAGGTTTGTGCAGACAATCTAGATGTGAGAATCAGTTCAATTCAACAAATCAAACATGCACAATGTTGTTCGGAGTAAAGTTTAGTTGCAAGAATCTATGAAAGTAGGGCTTGTAGGTTTGAGTGGTAGGGTTGTCTGACATGAAGCAATTGCTTCATTCCCCACCCTTGCCACACTTACCTTTTTGGTGGCTGCTGGCTTCCTGCTTCTCCTGAGGATACCTGTAGATATGATATGGAGCCATCCTTTGCCTCAGGTTCCTTAGCTGAAGGAGGCTGCCGGGCAGAGGGGTGGGAAAGCATGGGAAACCAGGAAGAGTGAGCGGTGTGGGTTGGTTAGGCAGGCGGTCGATTGGGGGGCTCTCGGCCAACACAAAGGGACTTACACTTCCAAAAGGTACTTACCAGCTCTCACCGCAGTCCAACGCTGAGCCATGGGGCCCACATTGCTCATTAAGGGGAGAATGTAGTTGAGTGAAGGCAAGCAAATGGATGATCTCAATACCTCCTTGCTGCCTTCCATATTGATGTGGTTGACATGGGCATTGTGACTCACGTGAAAGACAACTGTAACATTCACAAACATGTACAGTGTGATTGGGCGCCCATGACAGAGGGTGTTTGGAGTGTAGATGCGAAGGAAGGGGATTGAACCTTTTGTGTGTGTTTTTTCTAACGGTTCTCTTTCTGGTTGAGAGTTTTGAAAATGCACTTGATACCTTCCTTCAGGAAATTGTGGTAGGATTGCCATGAACAAGGACGACAGTGAGGAAGAAGGTTGTATTGTGAAAGAGAGACATGGTGGTGAACAAGCCTGTGAGATCTCTAATTGAACATTGGCTGTTCTTGGGTGGGAGTGACATGATGTTCATGCCAACTGTGTCTGTAAAGGAAAGCAGGGAGTAAAGAGTACTAACAGCAAACCAGTGGTGTAGATGTACTTTAGGGTGCATGTTCATGAACCATGGTGATTGAGAGGGGACTCCTCTCTCCATCTTTCATGTACATACTGAACATAGCAAGCAGTAGCCACTGTGGAAAGGGACCTCTGGTGTGTGGGAGTAGGTCTGTGTAAGTTATCAAACAATAACGCTTGTGTGTCGGGTCATCTTGCCAAAGTATAATGCATGTCATGTAGTTGAGTGCATGCAGGAGTACATCATTCCTCATGTAGTGGGGGGCAGTTGCAGTGCATCTGTGCCCTATTGCGACATGTACGAGATAGCTGCAATGCCACGTCCATGATTTTGTCTGTGAGGAGCAACATTGCCAATGAGTGAAGATGGTGTGTCTGGGCTGCAGGGAGAGAGAGGGGCTTTGAAATATTGATGTGTGGGTGGTTGGGAATCTGGTTGTGCTGCCTTATACTCCAAAGTGGTCCACACAGGAACTATACTGCAGTATGTCTGTACTACCCTTAGGATGGCTGACAGAGGGATGGTCAGTGACCTATCAGTGCAAAAGGGAATGCAACGGGCATGACAGCAGAGGTGGGTGAGGTAGAGTTTCAATCACCTACAACCACTTCCACCAACTGTCCTCCTGTGCAATGGCAAGTGGTTCCCACAGTGATAGACACCTATCCTTCAAGGTGCAGATAGCAATCAATTAGGAAAAACATCACTAGCATTATGCACCCCCAATGAAACACAATTCCCTCACCCCAGGAAAATAAATCACAGTTTCAGTTCAAACCCTCCAGTCCCCCCTCTAAGCCTTTATGGACACCACCCTTACACACCAGAAAGGTGTCCTGCGTGTTGTACCATCATCCATCAAAGTCTAACACAGATATATGATCCTCTTCAAACAGCATTGGCTCACACCTCCCAGGTCACCATTCACCCTTCAAAATAGCATGCACCATCTACAAGCTTGTCTTCCTCAAGGCCTAAGTCACCTTCCATGTAACATATGCATCCCATCAGCCCTACATACAACAGAATCAAGGACATGTACAGACTTCCACTCTGATAGGCCATAGAGGAAAGTGACATAGACCTTCTCTGTCCATGACCATAGATCCAGCAATACCCTCACCGTCAAACTGGGACTCTCCACCACATGTGTCCCTCTCAGGAATAGCCCCAAAGCCATCATTCCCAAGAAATGGTTCCTCCAAAAAAACACTTACATCAACACCCCTCCCACTTTCCACAGAACCTAGCATTGGTCCTTCTCAACGGCCTGCTACATAACCTGGTTGCATGCACATGCTTTGCTGCATATTTTCTTACACACCCACTTTGTCACATCCACGCACCCAAGCAATGATCCCTTGCCAACTGCTCTTAACCATGTTCACATCCCCAAATTACCAAGTAAGTGAACTGTACCTCCCAGAATCAGACTCCACCATAAGTAAATACATAAAGTAAGTCAATAGGAAAATAAAATTACAAAGTTCCTCACACTCCATTTCACATTCTCACCCATCCACCCACCACTTACAGTTGTTAACTGCCTGCATATCTATCAAACATTTCAAAACTGTGACCATGTATCTTCCAATACTACTCAGTGACCATCTACATGCAGTGGCCTTGAATCACTGATACATACCTACATGGTGCCATGGACTCATATCCTCCAGGAACATGCTAGTTAATAGAATGATCAACAAAGTGTAGCATGTGACCTTGTGAAACTCATATCACAGATCCCAGACCATTGAGTTAATGCACCAAAAAGATATTGGCCCTCATTACGACCCTGGCGGAAATCGAAAAACGATGGCGGAAATGCAATACCGCCATCGAATACCGCCCGTTGCGATTATGACCCGTCACCGTAAAGTACGATGCCATTAGCGACACCGTAGTGAACGCCAACGCTAACTGCACCAAGTACGCGCACGCGCGCACTGCGAAACCGTAATTACCACCATGGCGCAACGGTACGGGAATTCTGACCCTAGCGGACATGTACCTAACGCCATCAAGCATGGCGGAAAGTACCATTCCGCCATGGTGAGAAGTACGGCATCGCAAACCAACCGTAAAAGGCCTTACTGAGTGCCTGTACACCACTCCCTGGCCACATTGCACAACTCCTCGTAGGTGCAATGAAGTCAAACAATGCAACCAGTGAAATGTACAAGTCACCCATGCATGCCAACGAACAAATGAATGTAGGGGCTCCAAGTGCCTTGTGAGTGGCCATCCATATTAGCCATGGCACCATTGCCGTACTGATGCAGCACAGGCATGTCAAGCTCCAAGTACAGCAACATGAACTGAAAACTGAGACAAACAAAAACAGGCCCCCCATCGCTTGACACCAGTGCAAGGCAACATACAAAGCAGTATCCTGAGTGAGACTGCACCAGCCCTGTACCCCTGCCAGTAAACAAACCAACCAGCAGCATAAGCATGTACCACACAAGTTGGCAGAGTGACTGAGCAGCCAGGCACATCTCAAGAGGGGCCAATGGGAGCAGCAGGGCACAGATGGCACGAATACAGAAGCCATTCCAATGGACATGTCCTCAGTCTCCCTCAAAGAAACGCACGCAAACACAGGCACCTGTGACCAGCCATATTCTGAAAATCACATCATTCCACCAATCCACCTGGCTGACCGGCATCTGTTACACAAAAGCCAATCCCCCTCCCATGAGCATGACATCATTAAAACAGTCATAATGGCAGCCCCTATCCCTGACCTTACTGGCCTTCGTAGGCAAATGCGCCCAGTACAGTACCACGCAACTATGCTCAGAAGGCCGAACCCAAAGCAGATCTCCTCACAATACATCGCTCCACAAATAGGAATATGCTACATAACTTGCAAAGAATAACGCTACAAGGTCAATATCATAATCAAATTTTAATGCACAACAAAATCACCCGGGCCATACAGCTATTAGGTCATGAACTCCAAATCATATCTCATAATTGTGGGCTGCATCCGCAATAATTGACCAGCTTCTTCTTGTGTGACGCCCTGTTCCTCCATGGTACACAGGGGCTACATCCACGTTCAAAAAGGCAACATGGAAGCGCCTAGAACCGCAGGGCCGTCCCATTAGGTAGGCACTAGTCCAGCTGAAAGCTCGAAATGTTGCTCCTAGCCACTAGTACTGCGTAAGGGCATGTGGGCCATTGGCGATCGTCCCATAAGATCGTAATGGTGCTCCACTGATTAACACGAAGCAGCAGGTGTCGGGAGTAAAAGCCATCTGCAGGAGTGGCATACAGATGGCAGCGGCAAAAGGGGAGGAGATACCTGTCACCCAAATGAAACGAAAAAGAATAGTATGGGCATCTGAACTCCATTTGAATTACTCACTTCAAAGATCACACTAAATCCACAGCCATATGCATGCTAGCCCACTCAAAAGGATTATTCGCACCCAATAATCACTTGCGAATCATAACCATATAAATCGAGGTGAAAACACTATTACAAACGAGTGTTTGTGTGCATGCGTCTGTTAAAACAGAATCCATTAGATGGGATTAGTAACGTGCATAGACACAAGTGTTTGAAGGCGCGTCGAGACAGGGAGGGTTCAACAAGGGCAGATAGATGATGGTCCCACTATGGCAGCCCTGCATCACATAGCGCAGAGGAAGTTGATAGATTCCAAAAAGCCATGTACATGGCAGACTCTCTATCAAATCATCTGTCCATGCATCCATACATCATTCCCTCATCCTGGTATGAAAACGCCTGATTAGTTACTCACATAACATTAGAAATTTCCATTGAATCTGTGCTAAATGCAGTCTGCAAAATCCACTGTGCTCCAGGCCGGAATTCTAGTGTTGTGAAGTAACATGTATTAGGGAACGTCCTGCCTTATCCTCCACTACGCTATTGCGCATCCCATACTATTCATATCAATCATTGCATTCTCGGCATGGCCCCTGTCCCAAGGACATCAAACAATAGAACTTTCTATCTGCAGTCAGACCTGTGGGCGTCTCCTCGCCGCTAGCTGGAAACCGAAAGCGCTGTCCTTCGAATTCCTCGTTTGCAACATCACGTCGAAAAGGCATCTGTGACCGCTTGAAATCACAAATCCATCCATTTAGTGCGGCAGTTTGTGAAAATGGCAACTGGCTACACTCACAAATGGGACGCCCCGCCCGTCGGTGAACCGCGGTACAGCGCTGCATGAGGGTCCACCGTTAATCGAGTACTACATTCCACGGACCCTTCACAAGTATGTTCCCGACTGCAAAGATAGTATGTGAAACAATGGGAGCATAGCAGATTTAACATATGAAGCAAGATCTCACTGCCATCGGGATGAAATACATGATTGTAATAGCAAGATGCCATGCGTCGATTTGCAGCGTTGTGTGCGGGACGTGCTCGCCCAAAGGGGATTGCAGCTTGCACAGGTGGAATGAATCACCACAGGTGGAGGCTATACAGCTTGGAAACACATAAATTGCACACCCAACCCCCTCCCACAACCACACCCACTCCAAAATGCTACCGGCAGGACTTGCGATGTTGGCCCTGGGGGACCTGATAGCACTGCAAGTACTCCAACTTCAAGAAGAAGACGAACACCAACTACTACAACAACCGGCCGCACAGAGGAGACGCAGGAGGAGGAGGAGGGCAAGGCAGGGCCAGCAAGGCCCACCAGCACAGCCACTACCACCACGCAGGCAGCCCGCAATCCCACGCCTCCGAGCACATCCGTTCAACCTCACTGATGAGCAGATCCACACCCTCTACCGTTTGGACCGGGACACCATAACCGCCATTGTGGACATGACACACGCTGACCTTGTCAGCATGATAGATAGCCCAACCGCCATCCCACCCCTACTGAAGGTGGTGTCTGTACTCCACTTCCTGGCCACAGGCACCTACCAGCACACAGTCGGACAGTTGCATGGCATTTCACAGCCACTGTTGTCACGGACACTATTGCAAGTGCTCGATGCCCTCCTGAAGCACGCAGACGACTACATCTCTCTACCACGCTCGGACCAGGAAATTACGAACACAAAAGTGGGATTCCATGCACTTGCCGGCATACCGGGTTGCATTGGTGCCATCGACTGCACCCATGTGGAATTGGTTGTCCCACATGCCATGGAGGCCCAGTACCGCAACCGAAAACAATATCATTCTCTTAATGTACAGATGGTGTGTGACTCAAACAGGATCATTACACATTGTTGTGCCCGATTTCCTGGATCAACCCATGATTCCATGGTCTTACGGAACTCTACAATACCACGCTACATGGAGCGACATGCAGGGAACAGATCCTGGCTACTCGGTGAGTCTCATTTCATGCATGATAATGTGGGGTATGTGATGCGGCAATGACCTGCCAGGAAGGGGGGGGGGTGCTTACGTAGCAATGTCATTCCTCAAACATCCTTTATTGTCCACATACAGATGATGCCGGGTATCCACTGAAGAGATGGCTCCTTACACCACTCCGGAACCCACAGGACCAGCATGAGGAGGACTACAACCATGCCCACTCACGTACCCGTGTAGTCATAGAACAGGCATTCGGCCTACTGAAGGGTCGTTTTCGCTGCCTCAGCAGGTCTGGCGGGGCACTCCTGTACCGCCATGAGAAGGTTGCTAAGATGGTCATGGCATGTGTCATGCTACACAACATGTGCATACGTAGGAATGTGCCCATGCCCCCTGACGCAGAACTGCAAGCACCAGAATATGGTCATGATGTGGGTGGGGATGTGGCAGAACCTGAAGAAGTCCGCGAGGCACAGGAGGGCCGTGAAATTCGTCAGATTATCATAGATTCATGCTTCTAGCACTCACGCCTGGTGGTTGATACATGGACACGGGAGTTGTGGCACTGTGTGTGTTGTCTGGAACATGCACAATATGAACTGTACGCCTATGATGGCCTCGTACACAAAGATCCATGTCCACACATCTCATTGGATGATTGTGAAATGTTTATAGTAAATGTGAAATTGTGTTAGACACCCCATCGACCTGCCACCCAAGTAAGCCCAACACACCCCCTCCAACCTCCTACCTCCCCCCCGAACACCAGTGTCCAAGGATGCTCATTGTCAGTGGGCAGACGCTATTGCAAGCCCCCTCTCCGGGTATCAGGGGCACCCCTGCCTGTGGAGTGCAGGTTCCTCCCAGATCTACGTTGGGGGCTGCCCTGGACGGAACTTGCAACGGATGATGTCTCTGCCTGCTCACGTCCATGCATGTCCCTAAGGGTTTGTGAGAGCTCAGTGAGCACACGGCGCACAGCGGCAAGTTCAGCACATACGTCTTTGGACGTCGCATGCAGTTCCCCCCTCAGGCTCTCGGTGCTTCTCTCCATTTGTACTCTCAGGCTCTCGGTGCTTCTCTCCATTTGTTCTCTCAGGCTCTCGGTGCTTCTCTCCATTTCTGCCCTTAGTGTCTCTGTACATGTTTCTATGGCTGCCTTGGTACCCCCACATTCATCAGCATGCTCCTTGAGGAGTGTGGCCAGTTGCTGCTGTTGCTCGATCACCTGGTCGAGGGACTGTTGCCTCTGCTGGGCCATGGCCATTTGCAGTGGTGTCACAGAGGGGCTGATCACCTCATGTTGCCTTGACACAGGGCTTGTGGGGGATGGCCAGTCGTCGTCTTGTGAGTGCCCCTGCGTGGTATCCTCATGTTGTACGGGATGAAACAAACAGGGGGATTGAGACAGGTCATGGATGGATCGTACATCGACTTCACCGTTTTCTGTGTCGGAGCATGCTGCCATTAATGCAGTGTCACCTATGGTGCTGCTGCCACCAGAAGCAGTGCCTTCTGTGGCATCCATTGGGGGGGCCTGTGGTGGTGGTGGTGTTGTGGCCATGCTGGCTGCTGGGGTGCCTGTTGAAGTCCCCTCCTGTGTGCTGCCACTTGATTTGTGCTGCTGCCGTGTCTTGATGCGTGCAGCTGAGGTGGAGGGTCTTTGGCCGTTGGTCTTGGCCCTCTTTGCAGGTGTGCTGGTAGGGGTGTCCTGGAGCTCGTCGTTTGAATCGGACCCTGTGGTGGAGTAAAGGAGGGCGAGCGTTATTAATGGGTCTGTGGAAATTGGAATGGCAATGTATCACATGCATTGGGGTGGTACCTGAGGGTGATTTGGGTCAGGGCCTTGGAGGTGGTTTCATTTTTGTGTGGAATGAGGGTGCAGTTGTATTGCAGCCTGCAGTTAGGGGGTGCCTGCTGCACGTGTAGAGGGTGTTTTTAGGAATTTTAATTATTTATTTATTTAATTTGACTTTTAATGTCCGCTATCAGGCCAATGTGAGTGGACGTTCTCCTTGACATGTGTTTCTGTTGCACTATGTGGACACATGGTACTTCACATGATTGAACATTGTGGTTTTAGCATAGTTTTATTTGGGCCACCTACCTGATTCTTCGGATGTCTGCACTCCTTTCTCCATCCCTCCGACTCCCTCTATGGTCTCCATTCCAATGGTGGAGGCACAGATTTCTTCCCAGGGGGTCAGCTTGATGGGTGATTCCGATCCTCCCCCGGTAGCTGTGGCAATTTTTCGGTTGGCAGAAAGTATGCTACGGACGCGGATCCGCAGGTCGTCCCATCGCTTTCTGCATTGCTGTGGGTTGCGGGGTGCGGTCCCCACCGCACTTACCCGCTGTGCCACCAGGGCCCATATGGCCTTCTTGTTCGCAAGTGCCGTCCTGGTCATTTGCGTCGAGAAGACGACGGCAGCATTCTCCTGGAGGGTCTCTGTGAGCACTGTGAGTTCCTCACGTGAGAAGTGGACCTGCCGCTTGCGGTCGCACGCTTTTTTCGCTACTTTTCCCATTGTTTTGGTTTCACTAGGGTGGATGACGGGTTGGGATGTCTCTCAGGGTAGTGTTTTTAATGGTTGTGTGAATGTTCTGATTTTATAGGTGTACGGCGTGCTGTTTCCCGTTCCGGGACCATGTTTTTGCTTCCGTTTCCGTATATTTACGGTCACCGTATTTTCCGATTGCCGCTCTCTACGGTGACCGCTATGTCCGGTGGCGGAATTGCACCTAGGTCGCCGTACGACGGCGGTGAGGGGCGTTTTGGGGACATTTCCGCCATCGCGGACTTTGCACTTCCGCCAAGGCGTAGTGCTCGTGCCCGATGGGTCAGAATTAGCCGCACTTTACTCTGTCGTGCCATGGCGGAAACGCTATTTACGCTATGGCGGTCAGGTCAGTTGCTTTACTCCAGGGTCGTAATGAGGGCCATTGACATGCACGCTAAACACACATACAACATCATGGGAACCCGTTCACAATGACAATAACAATGCAACACCAGCAATTGTCTTTGAAAAGTAACATGTATTAAAAACACACAAGATATCTTAAATAAGAACGTATGTAGAAAAGATAGAAAAAGTAAAAAGAAAAATACCCCAACCAAATAATAAATAAATCCAAACTACACACACAACTATTTACAGAAATCAAAGGTCCATGTCCTCCTCCAATGTTGCCAATGCCCGGGACAAGGCCATCTCTTCTTCCATGCTGGCTTACCAGTGTTAGACTTCCCCCTCCACATGGAGGGTGGCCTCAGTCTCATTGCTGAAAATGTATTATTAGTGTTTTATTCTTAGTATATTAATACAAATCACAGGGAAAACATTGCAAGTTTGGAACAAAAATGCTTACAAAATGTATCATTGATAACAGAGCGGAGGGCATGGGTCCTTTACAATGGGGTGAGAGACTGTGACTTGAAGACCAGATATTGCAGGGGAAGGTGGAAACATAAACCAGGGACGAGGACCGGACAGAATGACATAGGATTGGGATGGTGGCGAAAGTGCTGAATTAAGGATGGAAGGCTAGCTTTGAGTTTGGAAATAAATAGTGGTATAGTGGGAGTAGTTTGGAGAGGGACAGGAAGAGAATTCCAGAGTAGGGGAGCAGATGGAACACAGAGGGCAAGAGTGGTGGCAAGAAGGTGGGCTGAGAATGATCTTAGCAAACGAGGAGGAGAGTAGAGAGTGAAATGAGGTAGGTAGGGGCGAGTCCATACAAAGTTTTTGAAGATGATGAGAAGAAGTTTGACCCTTTGTTTCATAGATCGCCAGCCAATATTGCGATGGCGAGAGAAGGTAGAGGTAAAGCAAGAAAGGTTGAAAAGGCCGTGCGGACTACGAAGTTGATGACTTTGACCAGAGGTGAAAAAGCATAGTTGGGAAGGCCATGGAGGAGACTGGCACAGAAGTCAGATCTAGAAAGGACTAAGGAGGAGATTAGCGGTTAGTAGTATTGAATGGAAGAACAAGACAGATTTATCTGATATTGAGGAGGTTGAGTCTGGCTGCAGTGGCAGATTTGGGGATGAAGAGCAAGAAGTTGTGTGATGGCTCAAGGATATGGGCAGAAGTAGAGGAAGGTAGTCAAGAGGGAAGAGAAGAAAAGGAGGAGAGGAAGAGAACGCCTGTTTGGCTGGGAAGTAGAGAACCTTAGTCTTAGTGGAGTTGAGCATGAGTGAGTGAGATGGCATCCAATATTTGAAGGCAGAAAGACAGTTTCAAGTTTTTGACAACAGCGTTTGATTTGGAGTGAAAGGAGAAGAAGATCTGAGTGTCATCAGCAAAGAGTTGATAGGAAAAGCCATAAGAGGAGATCAGGACGCCAGGGGCCGAAGTATAGAGAGTGAACAGAAGTGCCAACGTTGAAGTGATTGAGTGGGGAGGTAAGGCTTTTCCAGTACACCTAGAAGTGTCTGGGGGCAAGCTATGAAGCAAAGCAAGAGAAGGTCTTATCTCTGATGCCAAGGGGAGATAATGTAGAGAGAAGGTCAGAATGGCCGACAGTATCAAAGGCAGCAGAGATGATTAGAAGAATAAAGGTTTTCATGCAGAGAGGAAGAGATACATTTGCTAATATTGAAGAGAGATGTCACGGTAGAATGCAGAGGTTGTAAACCAGATTTAAGAGGGTCTCAGAGGTTGTGAGCATCAAGGAACTCAGTGAGTCGATTGAGTACTACTGTTTCTAGGATTTTGGAATAGTGTGGTAGAAGAGAGACGGCAGGAGGGGCATGGCCAGCCAAGGATTGAGTCGGATGCTTCATCGGTGAGCTCTGGGACCTGTGCCCACTCAATTGGGCCTGAACCCCCTGGGATGCGACCAGCTGATCCCCTGATGTTGTGTATGAGGAGCAGGACCCTTCTGCTATGGCCCGGTCAAGTTGGGGCCATATCTGCGCTGGGGTCTCAGAGTTAGAAACGCCACAGGGGCACTGAGGTACACGCTCAAAATGTCAGGCACATCTTTAACGCCTAGCAGCAGTGGCGGTACCTGGATAATGCACCAGTCTGCCCCATCAATGCACCAGCCCCAATCAGCAGTCTTATGACACAAGTGTCCATTTTGCACCACTAGGAACAAGAGCACAGTTGCCTGGGGTGCTGAGCCCGGAAGGAGTGGAGATGCCAGATCCCTATGAATGAGCCTGTGCTTCATGTCGAGGCGAGTGGTTGATAGCGAGAGAATGGAGGTGTGTGTGTCCCCTCCCTGAATCGAGCCTGATCCTTAATGTAAATTAGGAGCCTGTACCGTCCGCTACAAAGCAGACCTGGAGATGCCAGATCCTACTCTTGTGACAAATGGCGTAGTGGAGAACGAGGACGTAGCAGGGGAGAGCAGGCATGGCTTGAAACTAGTATGAGGCCCCCAAGCACTGCCACGGACATAGGTGGTACACCTGGGTAGCGGAAATGCTTCAGAAGCCCTGTATTTCGCAGGTGCACGGTCATCTCCAGCATTATACGCTGGGCAGTATATACCAGCGGCAATTTGATACACTCAGTAATTTGGGAAACCAGTAATCCCCTGTTGTGCGAAATATGAGCTGAACTGGAATCTCCTCTGTGAGAGTCTCCTTTGTGTTATGGTGGATCGTTGCCTCCGTTGGGAGGAGACATGAGCCTGGGTGTTTGCCAGGAGGAAGACACTCATGCTGAGTCTCCTGCAATAGATTGAGGTGCAGTCTTGAGAAGGCACAAAATGGCTGGAATCCTGAGCAAGCAAAAAGGCCCTCCTTCTGGAAATATAAAAGCTATGATGCAGAATCAGGAACCCGCGAGGCGATTGCAACAGATTGTGGCACAAGTACATTTGCCTAAGGAGCCTAATGCGTTCACGGGCACATGCAATTCCCTTAGAACAGTCAAGGGTCCTAAACCATCTAAGACGTCACTGTATTATGACACACACTCTTGAAATGGCAAACTTAGGTTTACAACCTGCACTTTGAACATCCAGATTGCACTTTGAAAGCCTACACATCTTATGGGTCACTTTTTTTAACATGGCAAGCGTTACATGCAGTGGCAGCTTGTGAGTATGTAACATTTTACATGCTGTGCTGAAAAACCAAAAACACTACCATGTGATTTTTAAAATGAATTCCCATTACTTTGAGAGTTAAATCTCTCCCCTTCCTGCAAGTCTGCCCTTCTTGCCGCTCAGGCTCTAGGTAGTGGTTAGTACTATTGAACAATATAGAGATGCCTTGCTTTGCTTTATTGCAGATATATTGACTCTCTTTTGAATATTTGGAATAATTTGCTTTTGTACTTCACTCCATCATTTTCTCTGAAACTCAGGGTGAAGCCCTGACATTGGCAGTACAGCCAACAAATCCTTATAATTATTTTGCCAAATCAACCTTCGAAATATCATGTCTAATGCCCACCAACAGCATTTTAGGTTTGTATGTTAAAGTGGTAGGACAAAATGCAATATTTTCCCTGAGCCTGTAATTCCCAAAGCAAGGGCCAAGGGCAACAGGCTCTCACCGTACTCTTGAAATAAGTCTGATTATAATAAATGGTTGGAAAGACACTTAAGATCTCTGAAAACTAGTGCATGGCAAAGAATAAGAGTAAGAATATTACTTTGGGAGTTAAATTTCTCCCCCAAAAAAAGTCTGTCCTACTTCTCTTCAGACTCTCAGTCGCACAAAGCCAGAAAGATGGCAGCTGCTGTGGAACAATCCGAAGTACGTCTATTGGAGTATATTGGCTCTCTTTTAAACTTGTGTAATTTGCCTTTAACCTTCCTCTCACCAATTCGTTTGCCTTGCAGATCACAAAACATACCTTGCAGATCACAAAACATACATTTGTGCCAATTCATCCTGTATAATAACTTGTTTGATGCCCAGCAAATGCATTTCAGATGTGTATGTTAAACTGTTAGGCAAAATTGCATTCTGCCACATGGGTGCCTCACCCAAAGCAAAACGCAAGAGTCACGATCCATCACATATTAGATTTAAAATCTATACTTTGTAAGCCTAGCTGAACCTTTAAATGCCTATATTTCACAAGTATCACTTTTTAGTGATTTGCCACGCGGAGTGTTACATGAAGTTGAAGCTTTTGAGAAGTAAGGTTGTACACTATGTGCTTGAAAACCAAACAATAAGTACATTCTGTTCCTTTTGGAGTGCAATCCTCCCCCCTCCAGCAAGTCTGTCTTGCTTTTCTTTCAGGCTCTAAAACGAACAGAGCCAGCAGGAACAGCATGTACTATAGAACAATAGAAAGACCTCTAACTTTCCATTACTACAAATATATTTGCCCTCTTTTAACTATTCAGTATAATTTACTTTCAAACTAGCCCCGGCAGTTTCCCTGCAACTCATATTAAAGCCTCATCATCCGCATTGTAGCGAACAAAAAATATCTTTTTACCATTTCATTCTTTTTAGTATCCCTACCATGACAAGGGTATTAGATGATTTAAATGTCGAAACGTAGAATATGTCCTAGTTCTCCCCATCTCCCCCACTTTGTGTAAATCCACCTTTGTCCTCTCCGATTACCGACTTTCACTCGCTAGCTCATGTGAAACATTTAGCTTTCTTCAGTGTGTGTTGCGAATTTTCCACGGGAATCCATCAGTAAGCTGAAAACGTTTTGCCACAAAACAAGCTCTCCAAACCACCCCTTCTCTTTCCCCATCTCTACCTCTAGACAAATGTTAAACCACCCTGGCCCCAACTTCAAATATTGATGTGAGCCCTTTTAAATTTCTGCATCCCATGGCATTACGATGTCAATAGCTAGTTGCATCAAGCAAAAGAAAACAACATAAAAAAATATACTTTTCATTTCTGAAAAGACTCACTGATGGAATGCACAATGGGATATATGTAAACGTTTCTTTTGGAGCGAGGACACATCATTCTCCTTCAATGTAAATAAAAAAGAAAAAAAACTGCACACATTTGCACCAAATAAAAAAAAAAAAACATCTGCAGGGCTTTGTAGAAACAACTTGTTTCTCATTTGGTGAACCATTTAACAAATGTTCCTTCAAATTTCGGGTTTGGATGGCTAGTATAACACAATGGTTGACCTAACATTTAAAATTTAATACCTCTCCAATGTTTGCGTTTTACTCATAAAACATATCAATGTATACAATGCCATGAGGCCTAACAACTAGTTTTGTTCAATAATATTTCTTACCACACAGAGTATTATTCTTAAGGAAAAGCCTTTGCTATGCACATTATACATTTCAAGCACCTTACTAGAGATACACAATATATAAACACAACTATGCTAATGTCATAGACATATATCCATACAACCTTGTTTCAAGGAACTATATCACATATATTAAAGACAACATACATAAATAAACACATCGAGAAATGCACTCACTCTTCAATGTACAAATCACCATCACACAACTGGTGTAATGTGCAAAATACGCTCTTTAATACATAACACAGACATATTGTGCATGACACTGCAATGTGCAAATGCAACCGTTGACATTCTAACTTTGTACTTCAAGGATTCATTTTGGTTTCTAGAATTCCCAAGTAGATTATTCCCAAATGTCTTAGTTCATTGTTCTCACAACCTCATAGCTCACAAGCTATCCATTGTCAACAACACTGCATTCTAGATGGAACTGGGGAAACAGGTACAAATACTATGATGCTTTAGATAATTGTCCCGTTTCTTCAGACGTTTCTGCTTGTGTACGTGGAAAGCATTCCTCTGGACCCGATTAGGTATGTTCTGTCGGGAAACATAACAACTATACTCATAAACCAATGCTGTGTTCTAGTTGAATGATGGTGCATAGGGGAGAGTTAGAGTAGTAGTTTGATATGGTGATTATCAGTAAAGCGCCTGTGATCAAGCACGAGAGCAGGACAGGGGACATACATTTAGGCACAATTTCTAAGTTCATCAATAGCACAGTTAAGCTATTAGGAACATTTTCTAGATCCAACTTTAGCACATTGACGTTATAAGGCACACTTTCTAGATTCAACTTTACCACAGTGACTATACTACAGAGACGCTATTAGGCACATTTTCTAAATTCAACTATACCACAGTTACGCTATTGGGCACATTTTTAGATTCAACTTTAGCACAGTGGTGCTATTAGGCACACTTTCTAAATTCAAATATACTACAGTGACGCTATTAGGTACATTTTCTAAAATCAACTATACCACAGTTACGCTATTAGGCACATTTTTTAGATTCAACTTTAGCACAGTGACGCTATTAGATAGACTTTCTAGATTCAACTATACCACAGTTACGCTATTAGGCATACTTTCTAAGTTCAAACTTTGGCACAGTGACGCTATTAGGCACACTTTCTAAGTTCAAACTTTGGCACAGTGACGCTATTAGGCACACTTTCTAGATTCAACTATACCACAGTGACTCTATTATGCACACCTTCTAGATTCAACTATACCACAGTTACGCTATTAGGCATACTTTCTAAGTTCAAACTTTGGCACAGTGACGATATTAGGCACATTTTTTAGATCCAACTTTAGCACAGTGCTGCTATAAGGCACACTTTTTAGATTCAACTTTAGCACACTGATGATATTTGGCACACTTTCTAGCTTGAACTTTAACACAGAGACGCTATTAGGGGACATTCAGTGATGTTGGGAATACCTTCTAAATTGAAATTTATGGGACATGCTACCATTTACAATTCTAAGTGTGGGACATGCTATCATTCACATAATGGTCATCAACTCAACTTATCATCTACACAGCTATGTATGATATGATATGATAAGTCATTTATAATGCGCCAGTACACAAGTGTTTCTCGGCGCGAAAAAATATATCCACATGTAGGCCTGTAGGTAATGAACAAACACCAAAGACAATCATTCTTATTAGAAAGCTGAGGAGCCTCTTCTGGAATTATTCAGTATTTATATAGTTATTAGTGTTAAAATTAATAGAAATGTTCATACCTTCACAGTTAAAGGCTACACTGTATATTTTGGAAGGGATGCAATTGCCATGTCTTTAACTACATTAGGTATACTACCAAGTCTGAAGATGTAGAAAAAGATATAAAAAGAGGGTGAGTAATTAGTTCACCACTTAGGATACTAATCATTATATTTCAATGAATAGGTGTGCTCAATATAGTTGAAATAAATCAATGTTTCTCCTACCCGCTCCACCTGTTGGGTTCCATTAAAAGATGCGGGATGAAGGGCCAACAGAGTGTCTAGGGCTCTTCAGTAGAATTGGCAAGCTGTTGTCACATTTGTCTACGCAAAGTCCTTGGTTTCTCAAACCTGAAAAAACAATAGATAATGGTGGGGGGGGGTTGTTTGGAAGAAGAGACCCTCATGTTTGCCCATAAGGTACCCCATTCAAAGCAGTATATACAATTCTAAACTTCAATTGCCTTACGTGGCGTCACTCGGGCATTATTTCGGGCTTGATTCAAGAATTGGCATGGCACAGTGATTTTGTTTATAAATTTGGATCGGGTTGCCATAGATAGCCGGTGGGAAAGTGGCTACGCGGTAGGCCTGTAGATTTCATGAGATTCCGGCAGCCATTTTGTAGCAGGCACTTTCAGCCTCTCTTACATCGTAACTACAGTGGGAATATATCCGCACATTTCGTTCACCCAAATTGAGCGGTGTAAAGATGATGAAATACACATGGCATTTATTGTAATTTATTTAAGCCCCTAAAAAATGCTGACGGTGTTGCCAGTATTATTTGTGGGGGGCACAATGTTGATGTTGGAATTCATTCACCCCTATTTTGGTAAAAAAATCCACATGGATGGGGACTGTGCTATTTGTTCACTGCATCGGTTGTGGTGTTCGTTCATAATTCCTCTTTAGTTGTTGACCACATTGTCAGTGGGAGCCACGTTGTGCGTCTCCTAGTGCACTAATAACTTTAATGGTGGGGTCTCATATGGTCATATTATGATGAAAGTCGCTCAATGGATTAATACCAAATAGAGTTAGGAAATTAAATGAAATACCACAACAGAGTTCTTTATACAAAGTGATGTCCTAGTTTAATCCTACAGTACACTCTAGAACTTCATTGGTCGATGAGCAGTGGTTGACACATTTGTTAGGAGCAGGTTGTGTGGATGGATCACAGTTACATTGAAACACATTCAGTGTTATTAAGCTTATTATACATTCAATAAATGTGGCATATACAACACCATAAATGTTTGCAATCTATTTCTGAATGTATTGCATAGTTCTCACCCTATATAACATTGAGATCGGACTCAGTACACATCATGTAATATTTGATCGTATCTGCTCATTTAGACCTATAGTCATAGTTTGAAGCTTGAACATCCACCATGCTTCCTTGTATAAGAGAACATTTGTAACATTGGTGTTTGCATTTATTACATCAACTACCCAACACCTAATGTCATCAGGGCTGTGTCTTTTATCTAATAAATGAGAGACCAGTAGAGCAGTGTGCGCTCTACACCTGATTTTCAAGCTGTGCTCACCTATCCTTTTATTCACTGCTCTACTTGTCTGACCCATATATTGCAACCCACATGGACACTCAATCAAGTAAATGACCTTGTTGCTTTTACAATTGGAGAAGCTTCTTATAGTCCATTCTCTCCCCACCAAAATGAAAGTATTTTTTTTTCGTGATCCTGCAAGCTGGGCAGTTTCCACAAGGGTAATGTACTGACATTGCTTGCTTGTTCCAAAGTGTGCTTCTAGATTCTTTCTTCTTTAGTCTTGAATGTGTCAGCATCTCCTTCAATATCCTGGCAAGTGGTTCCTCAGGAAGTGTCATCCAAACTAATGTCCAAAACGTTTTAATAATAGCTGGCACTGTATTTGTTTCCGGACAATAAATCAGCACACATGTAAGGCATTGGTCTGTGGTTTTTCTACTATGTGGGGTTAGTAGTGTTTCTCTTGGAGTGTATTTGGCTCTTTTCTAACAAACTTCTTCGAGTAACCCCTTACCCTCAAGCGGTACTCCAGGTCATCAGCATGTTTTTGATAGTCCATAGGTTCAGAGCAGTTCCACCAAATCCTTAAGTATTGTCCATAGAGTAGGTTTTTTTAAGGGTTTTTTGATGGTAGCTGGTAAAGTGTAACAGAGTGTTTTTGTCAGTCTCTTTTTTTGTAGAGGTAACAAGAGAGTTTCCCTGCCTTTTCTCTAATGATTAAATACAAGAAGTTCACTTCTCTCAAACTGCTTAACATTGTACATTTTATTTCACGTGTTTTGTTGTTCAACCATATCAAGAAGTCCTCCAAGGAACACTGGTCGCCTTGCCATATAAAGACAGGGGGCCTCATTATAAGTATGGCGGTAAGGCAGCAACAATGCTGGTATCGCTACCAGCACCATTGCTACCGTACTGCCATACTAGGAGTTGTGCTTGCGGGTCTCGCTCTGCACGCCAGGTCCGACCGTGGATGCACCAGCACCATTATGAATGGTGCCGGTGCATCCGAGCTCCCCATTCCCATTCAGCCATATGAGGCTGAATGGGGATGGGGAGTCCTTTATTGCCACACCCACGAATGGGCAATTACCGGGTCTGCCAAACTCGGCATGACCCGGTAATTGCCCATTCACGGGTGCCAGTAAAATCACGGATCCGGCAGAAGCCATGCCTTTGTTAAAGGCACGGCTACCGCCAAACCCGTAATGACGCCCAATGTCATCTATATACCTTTTCCATTTAGAAATCTGTTGTTTATATGGATTAGTTTCTGCAAAAACATGGGTATCTTCATACAAAGCCATACATATTACTGCTAGACTGGGTGCAAAAGCTGTGCCCATAGCGGTAGCGCAGGTCTGTAGATAGAACACAACATCAAATGAAAAGAAATCCTTAGTCACTGCCAGTGTTAGAAGTTCAACAATGAGGTTCCCTGGTACCCTATTCTGAGACATATGATATGTAAGGTGGTCACAAATGCTATCAATCACTTCCTCTTGTGGTATGCTGGTATATGATGCTTGGATAGACATGGTGCCAAGGAGCTGGTTGGAAAGATCAAATGGTGTATCTTCAAATTCCACAATGGTATTTGTGGTGTCTTTCAAATATGTCACAGTTGATGGGCTCAGTGGCTAGTGCCAGAAATAATATGGAGGAATATTTAGTCGAAATCTATCCAGCAAGTCAAAAGTTATTAGCAATAGAATTTTGGGAAAAGTCAATGGAAATTGGGTATGTAAACACACACATATATGAGATATCTATACAGACGTTAAACCAATTGATTCCTATGCTTGTTTTAGTACCTGATGAATGCATATGGATTTCAAAGGAATCCCTTGAACCGTTGCAAATGCCATCTGTAGAGTAACATTTGTTGTCAACAATTATATGTTTTCTAAAATGGAGCATACACATGAAGTGTAAAGGCAGTTTGCCTGGGTTTTTTATTCATTTTAATTCTATAAAAGGACTCACTATCAACGTTGGTAGTCACCTGCCTGCAATTAACATTTTCTTTTTTTTTTAATTGACCCAGTTGGTGTTTTGGTTTACATTTTGAAAATGGTTTGTGTGCTCCCTTTTTCTGCCTGTGTTAATTTACAGCAAAATTACTGTAGAATTATCACAAATTCATGCCACATTAGTGCAGGAATGTCCCATTAGATGAAAGAAAAATGAATGCAGGTTTTCATTTCTGAAATGCCTCAGTTGTTGCTAGGCACTATGGGTGATATATGCAAATGTGTTGGCCCGGGAGCACCCCTTTTTCTGTCAACTTTTCAAAAATCGACTGCATGGATTTAAACCAAATCAACAAAAGGATTCTCTGCACTGCTCTGAGACCAACTTGTTTCTTATTTGGCGGAATTATCTATTTATAGTTTTCATGCATGTGTTTAAAGGATGCACCTTTTAACTGTTTTTTCAACTTAATCTATATGTAGAGATTGCTGCCCTATAATAATTAAATTAATAAATAGATTGAAAAAATACATATACAAAGTGTGCATAACTATATGAAAAGTTGTTTTTAGTTTTGATTCATTGATGAGACACTATTATTAGAGTTGAGAGATAAGGGATGAGAGACAGCTGTGGCTTATCAATGTCTGCAGAGGCTTTTTGGTGGCTCACCATTCCACTTGATTTATCCACAACTTTGCTGCAGCCAAATGTCTGTTAAAGCTCCCCATTGTGTCAGCACAACAATAAAATGGCTTCCTAGAGCATGCAGAATACGGCAAGTTCGATACCCTAATGCAATCCGTATTGGACACTAGCTATCTGGTACAAACTGGTGGTGGGAGACCATATAAACGGCAATAGTGAAAGATACACATGCCAGTCACTTACCATAACACACATTTAGATCATTTCATGTTGCCTCTAAGCTGTAAACCCCTGCTCTACGCTTCCTCCTTAATGCCATTGCATTGAAGATGCTTGCAGAATAGCTGCTTATTTGGCCTTGCTACGCTTGTCATCCTGTCTATCAGCATAAACCAGTGAGGGATGAATTTAGCAAGTATCTAGACATTTCATCACACTATCTTACTAAGGGGTTACTATCTTGGCATTTAGGGCATCAATACAAGTTTGTTGGTATGCTGGCGGTACTCCGCTGAACTACCACCAAGCAGATTTACTGTTACTGCCACTTGGCCCGGTGAATAACTGCCAGATTACAAGTAGTGGTAGGCAGTGTTAGTCCCCATTTCTTGCAGTCCATAGGAGTCCATGTGGACTTCAGTCGAATTACCACCAGCGGTGATAAAGTGGAGGAATTACCATCAACATTCCGATGGATGTTTTTCCTCTACCTTACCCCAAACCTGTAGTTCCCCCAAACCTGTAGTTCAGAGGTGCAGTAATGCAAAGGCTAATGCAGTGGTAACTATCTTGCCACTGCATTACCACCTTTTCTGGCCACACCACGGAACTCGTAATGAGGTCCTTAATGTCAGTCCATCATAAACCGGACACTAATACATCATTTAATGATGATCTATAGCTGTGGAGCAAGTACCTGGTATTTTTGTGGCCAACAATTGGAAAGGCTAAGTAACTGGACAGTTGATGAAAATCCCTTGCAATGGGCTGAATAGCTGTGCACTGTAGGAAAATCCCTCATAACGGGATGCAATCCTGGTGGTTTGATGAGAATGCTAGATAATGTGTTTCTAGCCTTTTCATCTGTCTGAGTACACCTATGTATTTTATCACCCGCATTCACAATTATTGCCATTTCAAGTGCTTTCTTTCCAGCCTTTTTCTCTTGGCTCAGTGTTTTTTTTTGTAGACAAATAGCTGTCAGGACCAGTACCATCATAACTAATAATATGTTTAATGTGTTTTCCAACCAGTTGGGTACCCATGAGATCAGGTGATTAAACCAGTCATCATTTTCAATGTACTCCCCCTCTAACATCTTCTTGGTGTGCAGCCCCTGTATTGTGCTTTTAGCCTCTGTAAGAGACCCACTTTGCTCATCGTTTGCTAGTGAGAAGATACAGCAAGATGAGCCTATCTTGGAGCAAATGCCCCCTTCCATGGCTGTTACAAGGTCAAGGACATACTTATTTTGGATCTAATGGCTCTCAACTCTTCCTTGATTGCAATCAACCCCTTCACCATTGCATTGATCATCTGCAGCCATTCCCATTTGGTTATTTGTAACAATTTGGTATTTGTTGCTGCTTCCAAGCCAGGGGCAAGGTAGGAGACAAAGGACATTGCAGTTCCGCCAAACAATTTATGTTTGTCTAGTATCTCATCGTAGGCCTCAATTGATTTTGCTGAAAAATAGTCTTCCCTTTGCATACATTTTAATGTGAGAGAGCTTTTCCTTCTGCTGTTAGTGATCATCAGGGGCAAATCACCTATCTGCACCTCACTCTGAGGCACCACCAGTGCTGGTGTACTTATTACTACTATGGAGTATATGCCTCCCCAATTCGGAAGAAGCTGCATATAGACCTTTGAACCATTGTCCCAGTAGTGGTCCATTAATAAAGCTGTGCCCACCTTCATGCCTGGTGGGCCCATAATGCATTGGCAACCATTGTTCATCCCCACTTTGACTGAACCATTGTTCCGGAAACACAGGGTTGCTCCTTTTAATTATATTATTGGTAATGGCCCGCATTCATCTTCTACCCAGGTAAGCAATATGGAATCTTGAGTTCATTCCTTAAGGCTTACTTTATTGGCATTCTGCACAACCAAGTTCCTATGCTGTTATGAGGACTTGTGCTTTGCAGCCCTTCATTTAATTTGCCCAACCTTATGCAGTAAACACATCCCCTATTATATGTAACTGGTGTCTCTTCAAGAAACCAGGTATCTCTTTCCCTTGTACATCAGTGCACTACATCAGTTTGTGATCTAATATTCTAACTTCTCCTCTATTTGGGCCTGGCAGTACATATTTCTTTATCTTGTATTGTGTTTTAATTTTGGTCATCAGGGGCTTTTCTTTATAAAACTGTACTTACACAGATAATCTGCTTTCGTCACCTACTGTATGGTGGGCCATCTACCCTGAAATGATCCTCTTGTTGTGCACAGTGCAAGATGTGTCAAACATTGTGCTCTGTGTGTAGGTACTTCTGTTGCTATGAACACCCTGGGGGCACTCGTGGTGTACGGAATGAGGAAACAAAGAAAACATCTGTCATTTGACTTCTCCCTTCCCACCTTTCTCATGCTTCTGTACCACATGGAACATAAAAAAATGCACACTGTCTCTATTTCAGCTGGTGCTCTTGCTGGCGGTTTGCTCTGGTCATCGCCCTCGTCTGGGGTCTTCATACTTCTGCTTCTTCTTCTGGCTATGTCTCTTGTGACAGAGGGGTCTCATGACACAATTCTTTTACATCACTAAGGTGTAGCAATGCACACTCTCCCCTAATCTTCAATGACAAGGGTGTTACTACTTCTACTGTAAATGGTCCTTTGAACCTCGGCATTTGCCATTTTCTAAAAAAAATTGAATGATGGACCTGGTCCCAGGATACAATGGTGGAGGTTGTAATAATTTAACTGGGTCAAAATATCCATTTAAAACTTTAGTGATTCTTGCTGATCCCCCCTGATACATAGCCAGAAGAAGAAGCAGAAGTAACCCCCCTGTCTTGTATGCACCTGTTGGAAGATCATTTCAGAAATTTAGTCATCAAATAGTCATGCTGAGTTCTCAGAATCTGTTCAAGCATGTGTGGGATGAGCAATGGGGCCATTCATTCTTCATCCTTTCAGGAACTCATGAGGTGTCAGTTGGCGGTCAGAGCCTGGCTGATTGCATGTGGCAAAAAGAGCCAAGAGAAGGCAATGCAACCAATTTTTATGTAAAGTCTCTTTTCTTTTTGCAATGTGTTCCTTCAAGGGGCCATTAAGGCGCTCACAAAACCGATTCATTTGTTGATGATAAACAGATTAAAATGTATGCCTTATTCCCAATAAAGATATAATCTGCTCAAACACTTAATTTGCAAAAAGCAGAGCGTTATCTAGGAAATAGCTCTCTTACGAGGAATTTTGCAGTGGATGTGGCCTCTGGATGTGTACATGGTCCTGTTTCTATCCAGCAAGAAAAGGGGATAGTACCACTATCATACATTGGTGGCAATTACAATATTGGAACATATCTACATAATTGATACGCAAACACCAGAATTGTCCTCTCACCAGTCTTAATGTATGACCAGCAGTGAATTTTTGACAAACCATACTATTACTAATAAAGTTGGCCACATGCACATTTAAATTTGGGACAAACTAATCATGCAAAATAGTGGCTACAAGACACTCCCTTGTGGTCTGTGTTGTATAATGTAACCACCTTCTGTGAGAAACCTGAAGGTGTCTCACTCGCTAGTCCCCGGGTATCTGTCATCCATGTGGCCAGGACACAGCCATTGCTTTTAGATCCAGATCCTGGGGATGCACCAGTGCATGAGGATCACCTGAGTGAGGGGTCTTCGGGGAGTGGGAGTAGTACACTGGATAGCAATACTTGGTATCCGCTTCCCTGTAATACTTTTACCCCATCATACCAAATAGGATACTTGGGAGCTCAACCCCCCTTTCCCAACATGAACACTCCCTCAAGGCCAGCTAACTACAAAAGAAAATGAACTAACACCCAAGCCGTATACCTGACATGCCCCAATACAATCGTCAGACAGGGTCAAGAATTACTGACCATTACACACACCTGACTTCTATTACGCTGCCCCACATGGATAAAAGCAGAGCATGAGAGCACACTCTGAGCAAGGCAAAGCACATGATCAAGCAGCAGTTCCAAGATGGCAGTTTAATACAAGACGAAAGATGACAAAACCGAAAGGGATTGCAAGGAGGGAAGGGCCCTTGACCTTTTCAACGAAAGAGTGAAACTTTCATGAATCTTAGACAATAGGAACTGTAAGACCAGTAATCAAGGCTGAAGAATCCTGCATTCTGTGTCGGAGGTACCCAGTGCTCTCCTGCATCGTTAGTCAAGGCAGCGAGAATCGTTTTCCGCTGTGGTACTGTCCTTGTATCCTACAACAAAGCAATACCAGTGAAGTCAGCACAGCCGGTGAGTTGAAGAGACTGATACCAGGTTGGTCTGTGTTGAAGTCAAGGTTTCAAGTGGCACCATTGTATAGTGAAAGCTGAAGAGAACAGTGAATGAAGCATATGTGGCATGCAACACAGACAAAATGAAACAACTTTGAAGCCAAGATACAATACCTTAGATAGAGTGGTCCGGCACCACGTGTGTGCTCATTCGAAAGTCTCTGCTAGGTATCCAACTGAAAGGTGTCAAATACTAAAGAGTGTGAAGGAATTGTGAAATCGATGAGGTCCTGCAACGGTCAAGCAAAACCCTGTGCACATTCAAAAGTCTTTGATAGTAATAGTATAAATAAAGTTGATGACAAAGTACATTGAAGTTGGCCGGAGACCAGCAGAGGGAGATCAGCGGAGAGCTTTTTGGTTAAAGAAAGTTTATGTTGAAAAGCTAAATTGATATTAGTCCGAGCCCGGTGGAGAGAGACTAAAATTAAACATTGTGTTGAAAGGATCTGAGCCCGGCTTAGGTGGATCCTGGGTGAACCGTGAGTCACCCAAGAAAGAATATCACACAAGAAATTGGATGCATGAATAGTCTACGAACATTGTGTTAAGATGATCCAAGGCACCTGAGGCAAATAGTGAATCGAGTAGTTGTGAAAATCTGAAAGGGGAAAAGAACATATTGTTTGTTGTATCAGGCCCTCTAAAAGAAGAGACATTAACCCCTTAAGTGCCAACCTTAAGTGCCATGGATGAGTGTGCTTGTCCTTTTTGCTTAGAGTTGCATAATAGCCTGGCCAAATCTTGCCATTCTCGTTGTGCCCATCTCTGTACCTATTCAATTTGTGTTACTGGCAGTGTATTAAACCATTCTTTCATTACCTTGTTACGTGTGTACTTGTGTAGGGCAGTTGCAATGTCTAATATCTCAGGGAAATGCTCTGCCCTTTTTGATTCTGCATCTGCAGCATTGTTGCAGTGGGAAATCGTGTCTGCTCCTCTTGTTTGCACTGCACACTTCACCACGGCAATCGCTGAGGGATATTTGAGTGCCTCTAGCAGTCGCTCTAACAATAGTACATGCTGTAGCGGTGTGTTGTCCATGTGTTGGAAGCCCCTCCTTTTCCAATTTAACAGGCCTGGGAGCACTGTTGTCATGACTTAGGCCGAATGAGAATATACAGTTACCGCCTCATCCGTATGCGCTTCTAGCACTATATTTGTGCCACGTGTGCTAAAAATGTGCTAGCAATCTTGCACTTTCCCCTACCTCAAACTCTCCATCCTTGTTTGCCTTTGCTACTGCTGACCCACTATGTCTACGTCCTGTACTCTGATCTATCATTGAAGAACCATCAAAGAAGACAATTACACCCTAGGGCATTTTCCTTTACATGGGGCATGTCATCATAATAATCATTGTAAGTAGTACAACCATGTAAGTTATTTCCCTCCTGCACTGCTTCTGCTATAAGTTTTGCACGATTCAATATGCAACACCTAAGAATCTTAATCAATGGATTTGATATCATGGCGTCATAGCCACATGCTCTCTGGGTAGTCATTGTGCTTTTTGGCTTATAAAGAATGGCATGTTCAACATATGACATAACTGAATACCCCATTGTTATATTTGATGATTTATCATGGCAAAAGCTGCTGCAGCCAATGTTTGCTCACATAGGTAATGGAGAACAGCCGTCATCACAACACCATTTGCATGGGAGAACAGGAAAATCTCTTCATTATAATCTATTATCCCTAACTCAAGAGCTGTGCTTATTGCTTGTTTTAATTCATCAAAGGCATCTGTCATTTTTCCTGTCCATACAATCATACTCTTTTATTTCTGCGCTTCTTTATGTCCCTCTAAGAGGGACCAAACAGATGTGTTGTAGACAAAAACACATGAGCAACAATAATTGCTGATTCCTTACAACTGCTGCAGCTCTTTTAATATCTTTGGCCGGGGCGTATTAGTAATAGCTTTTGTTCTTTCAGGTGTCAGCTTCCTCCTCTCTTTTGATATTATCTGGACTAAGTGCAATACTTCTACCTCATAATTTTGTAGTTTCACTGTGTCAACTTTGTACACTTTTTTGGCCAGTACTGTCAATACTTCCACTGAGTCTTTCCTGCACTCTTCTTTTGTGACACAGCAAACCAGCAAGTCATTAACATACTATATGATTGTGCTGTCAGTTTGTATATTTCTCAAGTCCATCTGCAAGACCCTATTGAATATACTGGTGGACTCACAGTATCCCTGTCGGAGACAACTGTGCTGTACTCTGATTCTGCAATAAGTAATCACTGTCAAATATTGTGAATCTGCATGCAGGGAAATCAAGAAAAAAGCATTTATCAAGTCAATTACTGTGAAATATTGGACTGTAGACATTATGTTACATATCTTTGTTGGATTTGGCACCAATGGGAACTTTGCCTCAACAATATTATTTAAAGGGCACAAATCTTGGATGAATCTCCATGACCCACATTTTGCCTTTCTTAATGGATACACCACCGTATTGCATGGCAATTCTGAAGACACTATTCTACCTTGTTGCACCAAGGCAATAATAGTTTCATAGATACCCTTGTCAGCTTCGTTGGACATGGGATACTGTTTTACTCAATGGAAAATAGCACCTTTCTTCAGTTTTATCTTGACTTCTCCTACCACTTTTAATAAGCCAACATCATATGGATCACTGGTCCACAATGAACTCAACATTTTTGCTAAATCTTCCTGCAAATATAATGGTGTCTTTCTCTCCAGCAATACTATTTGGAGAACCTCCCTATACTCTATTTGCAACTGATATTTAATGCAAATGTCAAATATAAAACTTGTTATCTAAATAATTATCTTCAAACAGTTCATCATAAGTCAAGTCAGTAAGTCTCTGTGCTGAATCAAGCGCTATTACTGTGCTCCAGTTTACTCCTCCATCATCAGTTCCATATAAAATCAGTCTGTCCTCTCTCACTACTGTTACGTTCAATTCAATTGCAATAATCTTTCCTTCTACTAGATTTGTGGGAACCTCTGGTCTAAACAAAAATACTGTGGGTAATCTCAACAATTTGTCATGCACTTGTGGAAGCAATACAAATATCACCTGTACCCCATAAAGGAATAGCTTGGGGTTTAGTGTCACCCCTATGTGTGCCTTCTGACCATAAAATGCTCTCACAAACTCACACACATTCACATAATGAATACCTGTTGTAGAACATATTATTCCCTCTTCAGTGTAAGAATTTGTCATATTTAGCTTGCTCATAAGATCTCTTCCCAATATGTTAAGTGGTGTTTTCCGAGAACATAGTAATGGCATAGACATTTCATGTTCTCCTATTGATAGGAACAATTTATCTGTAAAAGGAACTGTTATCATAGCCCAGGAGAATCTGTGTGCATCCATTGATATTCCTGACATTGGAAACTTTCCCTCTTTAACACAGGATCTCAACGCCCCAGTGAAAACCAAAATCAAAAAAGTTGTGTCACCTATGGTCACCCCCACCATCTGTTCCTCATACGGATCTGGGGTAATCGATGGAATTGGGCACATCGAGTTGCTCTGTGGGCTGTCCTATTCTGGGTACATATTCAGTCCTGTTGCAGGATAAGGTTTCCCTCCCACTACTGGCAGACCCCCTATCTAGGTGCTAGTGCCTGCAACAATACGTTTTGCGCCGCAGTGTGCCAATGTATTTTGTGGTGCTTGTGTCGGCAATGATGTTTGTGCTTGCGTTAGCTGTATCTGAGGTTGTACTACCTGATGTGTTTTCCATCTTACTTTGCAGTGCTCTGTGGCATTGGATAGCTGATTCCCCTTTTGGCCGGATTGCTGCCAATTGTGCTGCATTCCTCTCCTATTTCTGAAAACTCTTGCAATGTGTCCGTATTTCCCATGAGTGCAACACTGGGGTTTAAATCCTCCAAATCATGGTTGTCCTCCACTAAACTGACTTGGCTACGGTGCTTTGAATCCAAACCCTCTTCCTCTTGGCGCAAACCCCCTCCACCAGGGCTAATAATTATATTCTCCTCTTCCCATAAAATGTCCATTCAAACCTTGCTGTAGTTGCTGTGGTTTCTATGTACTATTGTCTTCCCCAGCACTCATTATCATTGCTCCCTCTACTACCACAATTTTGACAATTGTGTTCTGTACCAATGTCGCTTTCTCTGCCTTTCTTTTGCCAACTTTCTTCCTGTCTTTCTCTTGTTTTAATCAACAGTGATGTTAATGGCAACGTTTGGAGAAAGATCAAGGGAGCTCTGATGTACTGTTGGCAGCTTTAGTTTGGTTAACACTGTTCACTGAGCTTTTTGGTGTGGTATCCGGTCAGTGTCCGTCATGTGCTTTTGTGAAGGCTCTGTGTAGTTTGTTTGTTGTTGCGGTGTAGTGAAGTGGGTGTGGGTTGCTGTGGTTTAAGAGGTATGGTTGTGTTTAGTGAGGGTTTGAGCGCTGTTTGAAGAGGGATGAGGTTTTAGTATGGTTGGTTATTATTATTGTTGTCTGAAGAGACGGACACTCATTTTATGTGTCTTTCAAGGTTTAGGTGAATTTCTTCCTTACAGTGATCTTGTTTCAGCATCACACATGGCTGTCTCTCCCCTCTCTACACCTACATTAAGCTAGACAGTCCTTACAATTCTATCTATGTTGTTTCTTAGGCCAGACCTTACATCCCAGTCTGTGCCTGATGCAAACTGGTCCATGTGGAGCTATCTAGTTGTGACCTACGCCCATACTCATAGCTCTATCTGAGTGCAACATGGTTCAGTTCAGTTGTTACCACCATGTACAGACTGACACAAGGGAATCACCATACCTATGTCTCAGTTGATTTTTGTTGTGTATGTCAGTTAAGTTGTTTCAGATGTAAGTCCATCTCCAGGAATTCTGCAAGGGTTATGTCAGTCTAGTGCATTCCATATTCTAATTACTGGCTTGATGTGGATAGAGGGTTGAAAAAAAGAAGGTTGCCAAAATACAGTTTTAAAAAAAAACTCACAGGCATTGTTCTAACTTCCAGAAACAAGTGCTTTGTTAATCTGTCTTTATAATTGTTTTTCCCCTGGACGAAGGGTAACTATGGGTGTGTCTACATGAAAAAGTCTGCAACGCTTACTGCTTGCATGCATGAACAAAGGGACCACTTTCCATCAGTGATGTAAAGATACAAAGGGGGCCCCCTGTCAGCTCCCCCGAGGGCAACTACTCCCTACTACCCAAGCACCTCATAGAAGCAAATTCTGTTCCACAGATTCTCAGGCCAGCCTAGGCCACCACTCATGCCTAAGGATTATGATCACGCTGCAAAAGCGGCTTGATGCAGACTGCACTAGGTGAAAGATGTGTGCAGCAGCTAACATTATGCATATGGCACTATCAGAGGCATCTTTTTTTGGCAGAGGGTTGGACAGCGCATGAGGTGGCACTGGCATTCTAAACGATTCAAGGTCAGTGGTGTGAGGTAAATATCTTTAATGCAGGGGCATTAACATCTTCCAGAAATCAGCGCAAGTGAGCAAGCATAGCAAGCAAGGGAGCCATCAGTGATGAACAATGTTGAATTGTATCTTGTGCCATGGTTATACATCAGTCCCCACACTTTTTCTTAGCTGTCTTTGTACCTCTTTGGAGAGTCCCTGACATTAAATGTGGTAATAATCGGGGTATATTTTTGCCCCAATCTGCCTTCAATTCTAACCGCTGTTTCTCTTTTATTTCTTGCATGTAAGCAGCTGGGCCATCATCTAGCCACATTTTTTGTGTCATTATTACACTCTTATCTGAATTATCTAGGAATTGTATTCCAAGTACCTTCCAAATATCTGCTTGACATTTATTAAAAGGTGCACTGTCATGTCTTGTGTTGTCACTCCAGTGCACCCTGCCCATTTCTAAATGTCTTCTGATTGCTTTTGCAATATAGCAGCAGACATGCTCTTTATATCTCCTACTGCAAAGGACATTCCTGATGTTTCTCTTTCCAACTCATAGATTTACTTCCCTGTGTCTGATGTAAGCAATGAGAATTTGCAGATTAGATTATTTGTGTCTATCTCTGGCCTGGGTACATATTGTGCCACTTGTCTGGCTTTTTGCAATAAAGGGAACTGTGTCAGTCCACTTCTGCATGTGGGTGCAGCTGCACCCTGTTTCCTCTTTCGTGCTGCTGTAATAAAACATCTTTTACTGCCTAGCAGATCTCTTAGTCATCATCAAAGCTTTTATTTTGACCGTCAGTCATTTGCCAAAAATACATATGAAAATACAATCATAAACTACATGTAAACAAAGACAATAGTATTAGTAAGTATGAAATGGCATTCAAAATATAATATATAATAAAAAGTGCAAGTGCTAACATTTCATGATTCATTGGGCCTCATTACGACCCAGGCGGTAAGTTACCGCCTGGGTCGTACCTTTACCACCATGGCGTAAACTATGTTTACGCCATGCTGGTTGGCGGACTTACCGCCCCATTCTGAGGTTGGCGGGGCGGTAAGTCCCCAATCCCCATTTACCCTTCCCCATTCCCATTTTTGCCCCATAGGGCATAATGGGAGTGGGGAAGGCGTTAATTACGCCACCGTAAATTACGGTGGTGTAATTAACAACAAGGTCCCTTAGCGCCATGGATTTTAACACCTGCTAAAAGCAGGTGTTAAATCCTCCATGGCGCTAAGGGACCTCGGAATCAGGCGGTAAGGGTCGGCGCTGTTTACGCCGACGTAAACCCCTTACCGCCTGGGTCCTAATGAGGCCCATTGTGTAATCCCCTATCAACATGCCTTGTTCTTAAAATAAATGAAGAATATATCTGATACAAAATGCATATGCTGGAATTTCATGATTGATTTTGTAATCCCCTATCCATAAGCCTCATTAACCTAATTGTTTTGAGCCAAGCTGGATGGATGTAACTAACTGCACAATATGTGATGTTATAATCACTTGTCTGCCTTACCAACAATAGGGCTTGGTTGACATAGCGTAAATTGGGCCTCATTACGACCCTGGTGCTAAGGGATTACCGGTACCAGTAAGGGTACCGGTAATCCCTTAGTGCCTGATTACGAGGTCCCTTTGCGGGTTCCCACCTTAACGGCTGGTTTTACCAGCCGTTAAGGAATGGACCCGCAAAGGGACCTTGGTGCTAATTACAGTACTGCAATTTGTGGTACCGTAATTACCGCCTTCCCTATTCCCATTATGCCCTATGGGGAAAAAATGGGGAAGGGCCATGGTGAAATGGGGAAGTACGGCCCCGCCAACCTTGGAATGGGGTGGTACTTCCCCATTTCACCATGGCGGACTCGTTACAATACCGGCAGCAACCATGGTGCTAATAGCGCCATGGTTTAGCGCCGGTGTTGTAATGAGGGTCATTGTGTGCTTAAAACGTGCTTTCAGAAGCCTGGAACAGAGTGTTCTATAACCCTTGCAGAAAAGCAGAAAATGCCATGTTGTTTCTCTTGTCAACCCACACACTGGGCACAAGTTGTGTCATGAACTCAGACTAATTTAAGACATCTTTTCATATGTCATATGGCCTGTAGTCATGAAATGTGTTCTTTAAACACTTTAACATAGAAGTTAGTGATGCATATACTGTGTGCGACACTTGAGGAGCAAGTGTTCATAAGCTCTGCAAGATCAACCAATGTCCAGGAAATGGTGCGTTTCCTGTGCTGGCAGATCAACCAACCACAAATGCAAGCTAGCAGCCTGTTTGACTTCGCACCATTAGGTGTTATCTGAGAGCAGCCTTTTAGCCTCGCACAGTTTAATGTTATATGATAAGGATTCAAGAACAGGAAATTGACAGACATGAGCAGAAGCATTTTTCACTTTCGCAACGTCAATGCCAATATGGTAAAATGGAAGAAAATAGGTAATAAGTAAGAAAGATATCCCTTGATAACAGACAGACGGCTAAGATAAACTTAAAATGCTGCAATGTTGCAGAACTTCACAAATGCCATAGAGTATAGTGACAGCATTTACTAAAAGGTCCAGAGATCCCACTTTGAGATGCAAAAGAAATCTAACATAGTTTCACATAGGAGTTCTACCTCAAACTTGACTGACCATCAACAAATATAGGACTGGACAGAGGCCCACATCTACATCTATGGGCCTAAGGCCCAGCTCCAGGTAGAGCGAGGGGCTCGGGCAAGCAGAGGTCAGTCCTAACATATGCTTGAGGAAAGCTCTTTCCGCCAAGCAAAGATTGGTGTCCTTTGCATAGCCGTTAATGTCAGCCCCATATACAGCAGCTGACCTTGCCTGTGCTGTGTATATCTTAACACCAGGGAGGTTATGGCACCTTTTTCATGAGTATTAAAGATCCTCAATATCGCCTGATCATTTTTTTTCAATTGATGAGCGAGACTTGAGCATCTGGGCTGTCCACTGCCTTTAATCATTAAATCTGACAGCCAAGTAATCATAATAGGAGACTTGGTCCAGGGCTGGGCAATTAATATGCAAAGTAAACAGTTTGTATTTACTAAATTTGGTTTGAAAAACCAAAGTTTTGGTTTTCTCCACGTTGACCTAAAATTAGAATTTAGAAAATGTATCCATAAATGCACACATAGGGCCTCATTACGACCCTGGAGGAATGGTTTTAAGGCACTGCTAAAGGTGCCAGAGCCGTTAAACCCATTCCGCCCTATTACAAGGTCCCCTTGCGGGGCCCGCTCTGGACGTCTGGTCAGAACAGACGTCCTTTGCGGGTTCCGTGAGAAGACCAGGGAGCTAACAACGGGCCCATTATTAACAGGCCCGTTGTTAGCTCCCTCCCCATTCCCATTGAGCCATATGGGGGTTCAAATGGGAATGGGGATGGGTAAATTGAATGAGGAATTACCAGGTCCTCCAAGGTTGGAATGGCCCGGTAATTCCTCATTCAAGGAACCCAGACCCAGACCCGAGTTTGGAGGGAACCATGCCCTTATTAGGAAGGGCATGGTGGCCTCCAAACTCGTAATGAGGCCCATAGTTGTATCCAAGTCTTTTTTGACGTGGCCAGAAGCACAGCGTTGTCATCAAAAAACAGTGCAGGGATATATTAACACCCCAACTTTCGCTGGTCTAGGCAATGCATCCGCAGCACACTGATCTCTTCATCTATGTAGATTAAAAACAGTAGAGGGGTAAGGACACAGCCATGACTCATCCGTCGAGTCACATGGAAGGGATTAGTGAGTTCACCTCGTAGTCCCCAACGCTCAGATGTTTTGTTGTCTGAATAAAGTTGTTTCAAAATATTTAATTAGTTACGTGGGACCCCCCTTCTAGCCAGTACCAGGCATAACTGCTTGTGCGTACCCCATCAAAAACATTTCTGAGGTTGACGAACACAGTTTCAACTTCCACAGTACAGTATACATGTGTTCAATCAGGAATTAATGGAATCCCTGGTCCACAGTACTTGTCTTAGGTTGAAAACCTGCCTGTAGGTGTTTGATGATACCTTTTTCCACTGTCCATGCCTGCAGATGTTCATAAATCACTCAAGCTGTTGAATGTATCTAGAATGTCATCATTAAGAAGATCTGTATTTAAAAGACATTTGAGGTAAGGGAAAAATGAATTATAAATATTGGTTTTAACTTTGGGTAAATTGAGGGTGGCCAGTTTAGTTGCCTTCTGCGCCTATCCCGGAACTTTAATTTCAGAGCTGGAGTTACCAGACATGATTAGTGGCTCCCATTCTGAAGCAAAATTAAATGTTATAGTGATTGGATTAGGTCACTTGCAATCCTTTCAGGACTTCAAAATCTAGAATGATGCCCTGTATCCTGACCGAAAGCAAAATAAAATCTGTATGAGAAATGCATCACTCCCATTAAAAATAGGTCTTGCAGGCTAATCTTTCATGAAACACCCATTACATGTCCTCAGTTCCAGACCAAATAAGGTTCCAGCTAAATTCAAAGCACAGAGGTGGGTCCTCTTCAGAGGAGCAGCAGTGATCAATGTAGGGAAATCACAGATCTTGTCATGATCATCCCGAATACCCTCCATATCTTTGAGTTGTTCATTTTGCAGGTTGATGTTACCAAGAAGTGCTACATGTGGATCATACCTAACTCATGCTTTCCTAACTTCTATATGTTTCTTTGCCAACTCTCATGCATTAAGGCCTTGATTCCTATTAGACTGGTTGTAAATATTAAAAAGTAAAATGGGTTATTCATTAGGTAGATCAAGTTTTAGATATTGAAGTCCTGGGGAACCAGTTTAATACATTTCTATCTGCCAATTAAGGTCAACATTAATCCAGGTGGTCATGCCCTCATAAGGTCTACCTTTTCGGGAGTTTAGCAGTGGGTATCTGAAAAAAATTCATAACCCTGGAAATTAAGTTGCTATAAAGATCAATGTTCCATGAAATCATCTTGTAAGATATCAAGGAGCTCACAGGCTTCATAACGGGGGTCAGGTGACGGCAGGCCTCTTGGCATTAATGCATTAGATTGAGTGGGCCTATGTTGATTATTACCATATGCTGTTACTGTTGTAATAGAAGTTGGCCTGATTGTGATTTTATAGCCGGTAGGTGGATAGGTACAAAAGTCAATAGATAACAACCCTTCCACCAAGAAAGTATTTTTCAGAAAAACCTGAATCATATCATCATCACAATCTAATATTCTCCACCTTACACACCTCACAATGTCCTCCTTGATGATTGAAACACACCCTCTTGTATGTCTAAAATAATGTGTTCATTTTTTAATAAGTGTTTCCATGTTTTCATTATTTCCATTGCATAATCTGGGGACATTATAAATGGGTACGGAGGCAAATGTCACCATCGCCTGGGAGGTGAATTGCCCACTTGAATAATTAGCATAAAACCTAAAAGGATCCATTGTGTTCTGTGATGTGGTGAGGTTTTGTTGCCCCAATGGCATGAGGTTAGCTGAATGTGCCCTTTGTAGGTGGGTAAGTGAGCCCTGTTACCATGTGTTAGGGAGAATTCTCTGTTTAGGCTGAATTTCCTAACCTAGTGAGTCCCCCAGCAGCTTTGCTGGATTTCGGGAGTTTGTTTTTTTCCATCCTGCCAAGAGTGAGACTCTTTTCCTCCCACTCTTGGACATGTATGTGTGTAATTCCTTTGAATGTCAATGTGTTCTATGGGCTCTGGGGTATTTTACTCCATAGGGTCTCATATGTTTTTCTATGTGTGTTACACCGCACCCTACGTGCCGTAACACTGGGGCATACTAGCGGGCCTCCACCATAGACTCCATACCCGGGGACTGACGACTGTCTCCCTGGGCATGTAAAGTCACCATTGGCTTTACTAGACCTAAATTTACTAACAGAACTAGTACAAACCATCTTATTGTGGACGTACTAGTAGGGGTAATTCGATTACTCCTGGATCTGTTATTCGAGGGGGCGCTGTCCCGTCCCCCCTCGTCGAGTTTTGGCTGGTGGTAGTGGAAACTACTTGTTATGTTCGACCCCGAACATAACCCTATGGGATTCGTCCCATTGTTGGAGATTGATACTTTTTCTCGTTAATCTCTAACGTACCACCGATCTACTTATCTTAAATAATAATGATATGGGGTGGAAACCTATACCTGCCATAGACCTGGTCGTCAGGCATCCCAAAAAGGCTTGTCCGTGGTGCGAAAATGTGTGCCCTGGCTATTCTCCTCCTCCTGCGGTGTCCCACGATCAGTGCTGCGGGCAACTCAGAAAAAGGATGAGGGAAAACAGCCTAAAAAAGACTCAAAAGAGAATTCTAATAACTCAAATTCCAAAGAGGGCCCCAAACAAAACCAGAAGGGTAAGCCACAAGGAAAACCACAGCAGAATAGTGTGTCTTCTGGTGCCAAACCGGAAGGAGGTCAGAACAAGCCACCATTCCAGAAAGCATTTGGTAAATGCTTTGTTTGTGGCTCGACTGACCACGTGAAAGGAGATCCCAGATGTAAGGGTAAACCTTCAGGGTTCCAGCTTGTCTCCTTTGCCTTTGCTCCAGAGGAGGAAGTCCAAATGGCAAGTGGAAACTTTCTACTGCTAGCTGACGAACCCACTGGAGTCTCAGCCAGCGTTTCTTTAGTATCTCTGGGGTTGTGGGAACAACAGAATTTAGATGTCTATAATTCTATCCCCGATAATACTAAAGAGTATTATAAGGACAGTGTCCAAGTGAATGGTCAGGAGACTCCTGCCATTAGGGACACTGGGGCCAGCATAACTGTGGTGGATAAATCGTTTTTTCAGGCTGAGGATGTTGCTAAGGCACCCAAACGCCTCACCAAGTTAGCTGGAGGGCCTGTGCAGATGCTTCCCCAATTACCAGTTCTCATCCAGTGTAACGACATGACTGTGAAGATACCTGTCAGCATACAGAGTGAGGTACCAGGACGCGTACTGTTGGGTAACGATTTGAAAACTCTCGGAGTTGTATCGCATACTCCCAGACCTCCTAGTAAACGGTTACAGGAGCTAACCAGACCCGCAAGAGAGAGGACCATGCGCGGTACTCTCCAGGAGATGATGAAGAAGGAAATCAGTCCTGCTCCACTGGAATTGACGGCCGCTGTCTCTAAGAAATCAGAAGCAAAATGGAAACCTAAGACTTCTATCCCAAAACCAGCAGCCAGCATTCCTGTGCAGCTAACACGGACTTCCCCGCGGTTGTCCAAAGTTACACCCATAACTCCACCTCCAGCCACCTCCAGCCGAGGCTGAGAGGGAGGTACAACCCTGTGTGTTAGAATTAGACTCTGAGGAAGAGCTAATGGAAGGCCAGGGACTCATTGGAGATCTGGATCCTGCTGACCATCCTGAGCTGCAGTCTTTACTGGCAGAAGGTGGACCCAGCAGGGCAGACTTCAGTAAGGGACAGAGGGACTGTCCAACTCTGGAAGGTCTTCGCCACCAGGCAGAAGCTCAGGCTGAAGGGAAAGAGCCTGGGAAATACAGGTTGCACTGGGAAGATGGCCTCTTCTACAGTGAACCGACCGAGTCTGCATATGGACACTACAAACGACTTGTAGTACCCCAAGAGAACAGACCACAGTTCTTGCAGTTAGCCCACAAGATCCCTTTGGCTGGTCACTTGAGTTTCAAGAAGACTAAGGAAAGGCTCTCTCTCTACTTCTATTGGCCAAAGATGGGGGCCGAAGTGGAAAAACACTGCAGGAGCTGCCACACCTGCCAGACCTCTGGTAAGGTTGGCTCCAAGAATGTGGCACCTTTAGTGCCTCTCCCAGTCGTGAGAGTCCCATTTGAGAGAGTAGGGATTGACATTGTTGGTCCCCTTGATCCTCCAACCTCCTCAGGCAACAGGTTTATACTTGTTGTAGTAGACCATGCTACTAGATATCCTAAGGCAATTCCTATGAGGACTGTTACAGCTCCGGCTGTGCCTAAGGCCCTCCTTGGTATTTTTACTAGGGTCGGGTTTCCTAAGGAAGTAATCTCTGACAGGGGGTCAAACTTTATGTCCCACTACATGAAAGCCATGTGGAAAACCTGTGGAGTTACTTACAAGTTCTCAACAGTTTACCACCCACAAACCAATGGGTTGGTAGAACGGTTCAACCGAACCATGAAGAGCATGATAGGTGCTTTAGAAGAACCCCTTAAGCGGAAGTGGGACCTTCTACTGCCATGCCTTCTCTTTGCTTATAGAGAAGTCCCTCAGGAGGGAGTGGGTTACTCTCCCTTCGAGCTTCTCTATGGTCATCCCGTCAGAGGTCCATTGGCCCTGATTAAGGAGGGGTTGGAGAGTGCTCCTTCCCCCAAGCCAGTCAGAGTGACTGACTACGTGATAGGTCCCCGGAGGAGAATGTCGCACATGATGACGGAAGCAAGCGAAACCTTGAAAGCTGGACAAGCATTGGTCAAGCACTGGCACGATCAAAAGGCTAACATGGTTGAGTTCGCTCAAGACCAGCTCGTTCTCGTTATGATCCGAACAAAGCAGAGGGCCTTGCAAGATATGTGGATGGGACCCTTCCGAGTTGTGGGTAAACTCGGAGAGGTTAACTATCTGGTGGACTTGGGCAATCCCAAGGAGGCTCCGACAGTCTTCCACACCAACCGACTTAAAGCGTATGTCTCACGACTTGCTATAGGAGCGTTGCTTCTAGCATCATCCGAGGAAGAAGAAGAGAGTGAAGCTCTTCCGGTTCTCCTCAGAGGCTTACCTTTAGATGAAAAAATTGAAGGAGTAAGTCTCTCCTCCAATCTGACACCCGAGCAACAAGAAGAGTGCAAATCTATGTTGAATCAGTTTGCCTCTCTGTTCTTGATTTTACCAGGCTTGACCCCTTGGGGCCAGCACGACATACTCACTGGTGACTGTCTGCCAGTCAAAAGCAGAGGATACAGAATGTCAGAGAACGTACGAACCCACATCAAAGGTGAGGTCAGCAAGATGCTTGATCTCGGGGTAATAGAGCCCTCTACTAGTCCATGGTCTAGCCCAGTTGTGTTAGTACCAAAGGCCGGATCTAAAGAACTTAGATTCTGCGTGGATTATAGAGCTCTTAATGCAGTCACCAAGATTGATGCCCACCCTTTGCCAAGAACAGATGAGTTGGTGGATAAACTTGGCGCCGCCAAGTTCCTCAGCACATTTGAATTGACGTCAGGCTATTGGCAGATAGCCCTGACAGACCATCCCAAGGAGAAAACTGCATTTTCTACCCCCGTTGGCTTATACCAGTTTAAGGTAATGCCTTTCGGACTGAAGAATGCACCTGCTACGTTTCAACGGATGGTAAACCAGGTTCTGAATGGGATGGAGGACTTCTGCACGGCATACTTGGATGACATCGCAGTGTTCAGCAATTCCTGGGAAGAACATGTAACCCACCTGAGAGATGTTTTGCAGGCTCTTGGACGAGCCAATCTGACCATAAAGGCGAGTAAATGCCAAATTGGACAGAGTAAGGTAGTCTATCTTGGACATGAGGTAGGAGGTGGAGAAATAAGGCCTTTGCACAGTAAGATTGAAGCTGTGCAAAATTGGACAACACCGACTACTCAAACCCAAGTGAGAGCCTTCCTAGGCCTCGCTGGGTATTACAGGAATTTCATAGAGAACTATGGGACCATAGCTTCTCCACTGAATGTCATATCCTCGCCCAAATTTCCTAAAAAGGTTAAATGGAACGAGGAGTGCAATCAGGCTTTTGAAAACCTGAAAAAGGCTCTTTGCCAAGCCCCAGTACTCAGAGCTCCTGATTACCGCCAACACTTCATTGTGCAGACAGATGCTTCAAATGTAGGAATAAGTGCCGTACTCAGTCAACTGGATGGGAAAGGTAGGGAGCACCCCGTTTGCTTCATCAGCCGCAAGCTGAAGGATCCTGAAACAAGGTGGGCAACAATCGAAAGAGAGTGCTTTGCTATCGTGTGGGCTCTGAAGAAGTTTAGGCCGTACTTGTATGGTTCTACTTTTGTCATTCAGACTGACCACCAACCCTTGAGATGGTTAATGCAAATGAAAGGGGAAAACCCAAAACTATTGAGATGGTCGATCTGGCTGCAAGGGTTTGATTTCACCATTGAGCACAGGTCAGGGTGTCACCACCAAAATGCTGATGGTCTCTCTAGGATGTATGTCATCGACTAGAGGTATGAGATTAATCCATGAGTGGATTAAATCCTCCTGTCCCTTAGTCTGGGGGGGACGAGTGTTAGGGAGAATTCTCTGTTTAGGCTGAATTTCCTAACCTAGTGAGTCCCCCAGCAGCTTTGCTGGATTTCTGGAGTTTGTTTTTTTCCATCCTGCCAAGAGTGAGACTCTTTTCCTCCCACTCTTGGACATGTATGTGTGTAATTCCTTTGAATGTCAATGTGTTCTATGGGCTATGGGGTCTTTTACTTCATAGGGTCTCATATGTTTTTCTATGTGTGTTACACCGCACCCTACGTGCCGTAACACTGGGGCGTCCTAGCGGGCCTCCACCATAGACTCCATACCCGGGGACTGACTACTGTCTCCCCGGGCATGTAAAGTCACCATTGGCTTTACTAGACCTAAATTTACTAACAGAGCTAGTACAAACCATCTTATTGTGGACGTACTAGTAGGGGTAATTCGATTACTCCTGGATCTGTTATTCGAGGGGGCGCTGTCCCGTACCCCCTCGTCAAGTTTTGGCTGGTGGCAGTGGAAACTACTTGTTATGTTCGACCCTGAACATAACCCTATGGGATTCGTCCCATTGTTGGAGATTGATACTTTTTCTCGTTAATCTCTAACGTACCACCGATCTACTTATCTTAAATAAGTTTATCGGATGGTATTTTCTGCCAGAACTCGGTTTGTAAAATGGCGTCTGTGTTCGTCTCTGTGACTCCTAAACCAAAGGTCGAGCCCTTTGTTCCACTTTTGGCGTGCTCTGTACAGAGACCCTCCAGAGTGGTGCCATTCTGTCTGGGTTACCTCAGGGGTGTGGGAGGGGGTTTAGGCACCCTAGACCGAGTTGCCTTGCCAACTCCGGTCGCACTCTGGAGTGATTGGCCCAAGTGGTGAGCCTCCCCGCTCACCACTTAGCATGTGTTGATTGACAGCTAGGCTGAATGAATGGGGGTTTTCTGCATAAAAGCTGGGCTTTTGGGACTGGATCTTCAGAAGTCGCCACAGGACCTAAGAATCCGACGAGGGTAACGCTGAGCCGACCTGCACGACGACACCTCCGGTGGAGCCCTGCGGAACCGACTCACCACTTCCCGACGACAGAGGAGATCTCCCTGCCGGAGAGTCTCTTCCCCTGGCTGGTGGGAACAACCAGTCTCCTTTGCTTTTTATTCGCCTCAGGACGCAGTGGTCGAATTGCCCGTGCAGAGCACCTCGGCAACCGGATAGCCACTACCCCTGTACCGCGACCAAAAGGTGGTGCCTTGTGACGGAGCACTCCGCGGCTCGTGTCTTCCCTGGTGGTGCACCGGACTTCACTTTTCTTCGACGACGAGATCATCTCTACTCTTGGCAAAGACCCGACGTGCATCCACCACCAGGAACAACTGCCCCCGCCGGAGCTGCCCTCCACAACAAGGTACCGTGTCCGCCTGGCTTCCCTTTCGATTGGTTCGAGTGAGGTGTCTTAATCCTCTCCTTTCCGTTGGGTCACCTACAAGCTTTCTCACGTATTGTTCTGAACTAGTTCAATCTGCCGATAACAATTTGCTACAAAGACTCGAACGCATTTCTACTAGAGACTTTTGGGACATATCGCCTTGCCTCTCTCCGAGTGGGCCTGGCCTCTGAACTTTATGATCTATTGTGGTTCTTGCCTTCTTGCCTTGCATTTTTCCCGCAAAGTATTGAACTGTGTTGATTTCGTAACCTGCTTATTTTTCTCTCCCATCCTAACTAATATTAGAGTGCCATCTAGGTTGAGGCATACACCTCTGTCTGTAAATAAGTGGTGCTGGTAAAACCTAGACTTGTCGACATATTGCTAGGGGGATTGATCGTTTGTTCTTCATAGAGTAATTGTGATTGATTTGTTTGCCGTGATTGTGCCATAGTGTTTTTGATAGATGTTCCATTATAAATAAATACCTTAATATCTTTACACTGAGTCTCGTTGCGTGTTTGCTTGTCTTACTGTGAAGAATTGCCCTATCTTGTATACTCCACATACTGCTTAACTCTTCTTGAGAGAAGTCTGACGGCTCAGCCACAGCTACCAACAGTGAATCTGTGTGGTGCAGACTGCTACCAAGTGGATTTACTGCCAAACACCTGTAGTCCTAAATCTTTTGCAGTGGTCCCAGAGGGAACTGCACAGGTTTCCGCCTAACACCATGTAGATAGACTATGGCCTCCTGTATTCAAACAAGTTCTTCCTACACAATTTGGTATGGTCTTCGTGTTCAATGATCTCTTAGTATATTTACATTAGGTGTGTTCCTTTCCAGACTCATCGGATGTCTTCCTGGAAGCAATGGAAACATACTGGGCTCTATTGCTCTTCCCTCCAACACTTGTTTCATTCCTTGTCTGGTTTGCTGGCATCGGCTCTGTTTTCCCAACATGGGTGAAGGCCAATTGTCTGGCTCCGCTGCATCACGTGCTTGTAGACCACAAAATCGAGCTCTTGAGTCTCCATTTCTCTATCTATATCTATCTATTATGGTTTTTATATAACGCAATATTGCCCATAGGCCTCAGAGCGCTCACATAGATGAAAACAACAGAAAACATATAGATTGGAGCTACAGCAGGAATGTAGAGCACTGAGGAGGTTTACAAGGTTTTAGTTTTCTCCCTCGTTAAACAGGTGTGTCTTGAGTTGTTTCTTAAAGACAGTGAGGGACACACTGTTTTTAATCAGAGGGGGCGTGGAGTTCCAAATCATTGGTGCCCAATAGGCAAAGTTTGTACCACCTACTCTTTTTAGATTTTTTCGTGGTTGACATAAGTCATGCTTAGCATTAGCACAAAGGTCTCTTCAGAAAGGTGCCTTCGTTAGTTTTTTGACAAGGTAGTTGGGTGCGGTACCGGCTAGTCATTTGAAGACTATGACGGTACACTTAAATTTAATCCTTTGTTGGACTGGCAGCCAATGAAGTTTTCTCCTAGCTGCTGGGATTTTCTCCCGTCGACTCAGTCCAAAGACTGCCCTGACTGCTCCATTTTGTATAGTTTGCATTTTTGTTATGTTGCTCTTAGACATACCCATCAGGAGACTATTACAATAGTCTAGTTGTGAGTTAATTATGGCTCCTGCAATCAGGGATAGGTTTTGCTGAGCTAGGTATGGTCGGATTTGCCATATCAGATTTGAGTGGAAAGCACATGTTGATTTTAGATAAGACACATGTCTCTTGAAAGAGAGTTGTAAATCCATAATAATTCCTAGAATTTTAACATGATCCGATACTTCAATGTAGCTAGTATTGATCTTCTATTTTATTTTTTTAAACACTTTATTTATGATTTTCAATGAACAGTCAAATCATACAACCAAAATTGAGCTTGAATTAAGCACTGTTACAATAACCAATGTATACAATTAAAAACATGAGATCACAACAGTATATCTACTATCAATAACAATAAATAACCAAGCTCAAATACTATTAAAGCACAACCCGACTTAACAAACAGACCAAACAACACAATGAGACAAGAGTAGACAAAAGACAACAAATACACACCCCCACCCCAAATCCCCCACTTATACTACAAGTCAAAATTCTTAAAGCACACCTAAATGTTAACTTGTCAATTTCCATAGAACTCATTAAAGGGACCCCAAATATACTCATAAACCATTTCCTTGCATTGTTTATAAAGCAAGATTTCTCATTTTTTGAAAGAATCATCATATCATAGAGCCAATCCTCAGCTAGAGGCTTCTTCCTCGTTTTCCAAACTTTCAAGACCTGCCTAATTGCCACAAGCACACCTCTACAAATCCAGATTCTCATTACATAATTAATATCACGGCTGCATGTTATGGATTGCAGGACTACCGACGAAAAGGTTTGTGGAAAGTTAATGCTCCAAACTGCATCAATCCTATCTAACACATCTGTCCAATATTCCTTCACTCTATCACAGTACCATAACATGTGTATCAGCGTACCTCTCTCCTTCCGACAGCCCCAACAACGATCACTTCCTAACAGCCCCAAGTCACACATTCGAACCGAAGTCCAATAAACCCTACCCAAAACTCTCTGATGAATGTAACGTAGGTTCAAGTTGAGTTTTGCCTATACTGGAAATCTCCAAATTTGTTGCCATTTCTTCTCGGAAATCTCCTCCCCCAACTCCTCAGACCAAGACATTCAGAGTTTCTCCCATGACGCCAACCAAAGACGTTCCAAAGGCATAAACATCATGAAACTAGACACCTACTGTTGCCCTACAGAGAACAATGTACAAATATCCAGTGTCCGTACTATTCGTGTACCCATCATCTGTTGTCTACCAGAAATCAAATCCTGTAAGATTTTATATCTTCTGAACTCCCACCTATTTAGTCCAAATTTTTCAGCCAGATATTCAAAGAAAACCATTTCATCATCATTCCAAACATCACCAATCACTAGAATACCCTTGCTACTCCAACTCTTCCAATTCAACATTCTATTATTCAGCTGTAGTCCCGGATTCCCCCAGAGAGATGCATCCTTATAAGTATATAAACTTTGACCATTGCTTGTTATCAATGAAACCAGTGCATCCTTTGTGACAACAATAGATTTCAAGTTCATAGCTCGACGCAATAGTTTTCCAATGGAGTACACACTCTTTACATTATATAGTTGTAACATTGCCTTTTCTATTTGTACCCACCAAGGCTCCGGATCCCAAACATCATTAGAAAAGATAAACAACTTTTTTAAGAGGAACCCCTTACAATAATTCCCTAGGATAAGACAGCCAAATCCACCCTCTTGAACTCCCCTGATAAACTTTATCAATTTGTCCTGAACTGCAAAGGGATTGATTGTAAAATATATAATACTTTCGGAAGCAACATCATGTTAATTGCGTTAACTTTTGCCCAAATACTTAAAATAGTACAACGCCATTTCCTAACATCTTTTAGCAGTGTCTCAACTATCTTATTCTCATTATGTTCAACAAGTTTATTAATATCTCGAATCAAATAAACCCCCAAATACTTAACACATTCATTTTCCCACTTACAATCCCAGTCTAACAAATGATTTTGATTCGGGTCAATCCTTGCTGGAAAGACAACCAATTTCCCCAATTGATCTTATATCCTGACAACCTTCCTACCTCTTCTATCATACCTTTCAAAACAGAACCACCCTCAGCCGGGTTATTCAGGACTATTACAACATCATCAGCATAAACCAAAACTTTAACTTCACCTCCTCCTACACACAACCCTCTTACATTCACATTCTGTTGAATATAGACTAGTAAGGGTTCCAGTGCCAAATTAAAAAGGAAGGGAGACAAAGGGCAGCCCTGCCTTGTACCTCTATGCAATTTGAAGGGGTCCGTAAACCCCCATTTACCCAGACCCTAGCTGATATATCAGATTGCAACGCACCTATAGCATTAACAAATAGTGGCCTTAATCCCATCTTTAATAGAGTGTAATTCAAAAATATCCAATTTACTCTATCAAAAGCCTTCTCAGCATCTAATAAAATGAACAATGTATCCCTTTATTTTCACATCTGGTAAGCTCATGATGTGCAAGAGAGTTCTGATATTATCATAACCAGAACGTTGCCTCAAAAAACCTGTTTGTGACTTTTCAATCAACCCTCCTATAAACATATTCAACCTACTCGCCAAAATCTTTGTAAAAATCTTCATATCTACGTTCAACAAAGATATAGGACGATAATTACAACATTAATCTGTATCCTTTGCTGGCTTCGGGAGAACAGTAATTACAGCCTCTCTCATTGAATGACATAAAATCCCATCCATCAAGAACTGATTATACAATACACACAATGCTGGTGCTAATTGAACATCAAAATGTTTGTAAAATTCAGCTGGCAAACCATCCATACCTGGAGATTTCCCATCTTTTAATTCACTTATTGCCAACAGAACTTCCGGTATTGTAATTGGTGCATCCATAACATTTCTTCTTTCCTCAGGCAAGGTTGGAAGAACAATCTTATCAAAAAAATCATCCAAATCTTGTATCTGAGGAGTACTTTCTTCAGTATATAAATCAGCATAGAACGCTGAAAAGCATTCCCTAGATCTTTCTTGGTTACTGCTACACCCCCAATTCCTCTATTTATTTTACGTACATGAAACCCTTCCGAAAAACCCTTCCGTTTTTTAGCTAGAATCTTACCTCCCCGACCCCTCCCCCAATATTTTTGTTTCATATAAAACATCGCTTTCTCTAGCTGAGTGTCAATTTCAAGTTTTAGGCTTTAATTTACCATGTTCAATTTTGCTTTATCCCTATCATCTTTAGTTACGGCGTACTTCCTTTGAAGTTCTCCCAATTCCACCTCGAGTTATAACAACTTAGTCTCCGCATTTTTCCTCACTCTAGCAGTCCAATTAATCAATTCCCCCCTAATTAAGGCTTTAACACAATCCCAAACCACAAGTCTTTTGTATTTTTTGTTTATTTTTTCTATTTTCTGTGGAGTGCCAATTATCAGGAGTTCAGTCTTTGCTTCATTGAGTGCAAGAGAGTTAGTTGCCATCCATTTATGGATGGCACTAAACACTTCATTGACTCTTTGCGCATCCTTTTCATGAATACCTGACAGTTCAAATACCAACTGGCTGTCGTCAGCATAGTTAGTAAACCGGACATGCAGTTTTTGAAGGATGTCACATAGCATTTTTGAAAACTTATTTAAAAAAAATGGGAACAAACATGAACCCTGCGGGACGCCACAGGTCAGCAACGTTTTAAGGGAACAGAAGTTTCCCTTTGCCACTGCAGCCATCATTGGACCCAGGAAGGATTTAAACCACTTTTTTACGAGTGGAGAACATATGCCAGTTGTTCTCAGCCTCTCAGCCAGAAGATCTCGATCTATGAGATCAAACGCTGAGGAGATTTATGCAGATATATTCCCTTTTTCTTTCCAGCTGGTCCCTTATCGTCTAATGTTTGGAATGCAACCATGTATTTTTGACCTTGGCTGTGAGCCTGCTTTGCTCTTCGTGTAGCCTGAATCAGTTCTTGTCGTTTTATGCTCTGTGGCTTGAGGCCTTCTGAAATGTTCCACTAGATTTATAATATGATTTACACATGCTCATGTTATTCTAAGTAACCTATAAGTTAGTTGCACATGGTCCTACCAGGCTCCATATATACTCCTGTAGTTCCATATGCTTATTTGCTTTAAGCATCTGCAAGCTTGCTCTGGATCTCTTGCTGCCTTGCGTTTCTGCATTACTGTATTTGGTTAATCAGAAAAATAATAAAAGCCTTGACAGTATCTAAATGTGTCCGACCCCTAGCTATAGAACTGTGTAAGCATGTTCTTCATGTATGCAGATGTACGTTCATGTAATGTGGTGCAGGGCTGTGAGTGGGCTTCATGGCTAACACTGTTATGTTTTGGTGTCACTCTTGACATCAGGATTGTGGCTTCTTGGTGCTTAATCAAGATTGTGCATTAGGGTATTCCCATCCATGATCTCCGTTGTCTTCCCTATTCCTGAAAGGATATCTACTGGAATCAGTCTGTATGGCTGGTTGAGTGGATACCTTTTTGTGTACATGTCAGCAAATGATGCACTTGGGATTCGTCCAAAATAAGATGGGTGGCTTTGAGCATTCCTGGCTCTATGTCCTGTCATGTTCCTGGGGGTTAAGAGGGGCATTCTTGGGACCCTCTCTTCAGTTCCTTGTTGTAATCTCTTCCCTTTCTCTGTCGGTCCATGTATGTCTGCTAATTATATTGTCAACTTCCTTTTGGTGTCTCTACCTCTCTCCCTCTCTTCATATTGTTTGCTTTCTCTTTCTCTTCTCTTATTCTTGTCTTCTTTCTCTCTCTCTCTCTCTCTCTCCCTCCAACCTTCTCTCCTTTTCTACCTCCTGTCTTTTTCCATCTTCTAATGACTTTTCTTTAGGATTGTATAGGCCCTTTCCGTCAAGTTTGATTATTATTTGCCTTCCTATCCATGTATCTGACTCAATTGTCATTTCATCCCTTTCTCCCTACATGCCTCTCACTCTTTGACATTCTTACTCTGCTTCTGTTAGCTTTGCTGGCAAACTAGGCAGCGCGTCATATTCTAACTGCAATGTCAATTGTTTTTGCTTGTTCACATACTCTCCCCTCATGTTGTCATCACCTTATGCTAGGAGTACATTTCGGGTGTTGGTATACCCTACAGCAGCCTTTAATGGGTATAGTCCTTGTACAGTAGAGGACAGGTAGCTGGTCAGAGGAGGATTAGGAAGTGCACCCTTCGTCATGCTAGTTAAGCATCCTTTCTTTCTTGCTCGGTTCCACTAACTCTACCTCAAAAATGTTCCACAGCTCAAGTATACTTAGTTTGTTCTGTAATTGTTTTCCCTTATGTGTGGCATGTAAATATGTGCACATGTGTTGCAACACCTATTTCAAATGAGTACTATCTTAAGGCCACGGCAGAAACATTTTGCCAGCCGTATCTTTATCTCACTGAATGTGATACGTCATAATCTTGTCTTTATACCAACCAAGTGACTTACAATTGGGCAATTGGGGTATCTGCCATAATAGCAATATAAAACTGAATTTACCAATAGTCAAAGAATACCTCTTCAAACATTGCTGACCTTTTCTTTCCTTTTCACACCCCTCCTCTGAATGTTTTCTCCCCAAAATTAACATACCTCCTTCTCCAAAGCCATGTTTGATGTGTCATAACATCCCTCTCCTAAACAACACCAAACACATAGCTCACAATTAAACCACTTCCACTGTCAACAACACCAATTAACTTTTCTAACAACAACAAAACATCTTTAATATCCTATACTATACCACAACAACAATTGAATTCAAAATACAGCTGTCTTCCCATTATATGTGGGGGATCCTTCTCTTTATATGTCTGCCCCTGGTAGAGGCTTACCACGCTGTCTTTCCTGACCGTTGTCAGAATTTTTCAATCGCTCAATATCGCAAATATCTCACAAATCAATAATACACAAAACACCAAATCCCCAGTTGTGCAGTGTCCAGTTCATACTCACATCCAAGGAGCCCCTGAGGGTCTTCGGTATTGAGCCTCCTCTATCTGCTTGCTCCACCCTCTGCGCCCAGCGGTGTGGACTGCCAACTCGGGCAGGACTTTGCATCTATGGGGGCTCCTGCTGAACTCTGTTCTAAGGTGCGTGTTATTACGCTCTACATAGGCCGCCCCCACCGTCCAAAGGGGAATGTAGTGAATCGCAGAAAGTCTGCAAAACTCCTGGGGAACCATCCTCTGCTACCAAATGTAGAGCTAGGGCCAATTTGCCCCATTAGTAGAAACAATACTCAATAATATAGAACCCAACTGCATGGTAAAACTCAGATTTATTCAAAGCATTGAAACTTGGGTGGGACAGCATTCAGTCAGCTCTCAATGTTACAAAAGATGTGAGAGGTTTTTGAGCAAAAGACACATCAGCCGTGTAAACATAATACAGTATTGATTCCAAAACCTATGAATACATTTGATTGTTTAGCATCGCAAAGTACATATAGAGCATATAGGTGTTAGTTCCAAGTTAAGGTTAAACTAATGTGATTGCCCCTCCTTAGCTTAACATACTTTAAATAATACTCTCAATACATAATCACCTTAATAATTAGTTAGTTGTCACTGTTCATTATGGACAGTGTGACACAAGACATTTCTATTTGTTGTCAATTTGCTTACTACTCTTGCACATTTTTGACGAGGCACAAAGATATGAGCGAGACACAGGGTTGGGGGAGAGAAGTCCATGGTCTGCAATTATTCCAATTAAAAGTAACGCCTTGTGGTTCCCAGGCGATGAGGTCTATTCTTTCCTTTGTACATGGCCTTTTATGTCATCTGATGTCTATCAGTGTGATAGGGAGTTTGGCAGGTGTCTTATATGTGCTCGTCTCAAAATACATAGCTTGTGTTCTTTGTGTCTGTTCACATGTTAGAAGACTGGGTTGGAGAATGAATGTCTTCCTATATATTGAACTTTTAACAAATTCTAACGTGCATGGTGTGCTGTTTGTAACCACTTGCAACAGTCTTCTTCTATTCTCTATAGAGTCTTTCCACATATCATTCTCATTTACCTGGGCATCAATTGGTGGCTGTGCTCTTATTCATTTTAATTAACTTGGGAGGCTACTGCTTCGCATCCTGGGAATGGTTATCTTCCCTCTAAGTTCTGCTTATCCATCCTTCCTGGCATCCTGACCAAGGCACTCATTGTGAACTACGTTCTGGGCAGCTTTAAACGCTTCTAAAATAGTCGTGTTTTTGTAAATTCAGCAGCTTGGATTCTAATGCTTTGCTAATTCTTGGGGCCTGCTGTGACTTCCATGTTAAGAAAATGGCTGAACTTCTGCACTCTCACCTCCCTTTTGGCAACTTACACTCGTGTCTGTTTGTGTTACATTCACCTTGTACATCTGCCATGTTTTGGTTTCCCTGCCAGTGTATGCTGCACCCTTATCTACCTATAGTTGCATCTGCCCTTTTAATGTATTGAGTCCCTCACTTGGTACACAAGAACCTATGCTATCTATAGCACACTACTTGTGCATTCTTCGACTTAGTTTCAATCCCTGCTAGTGTCACTCAGCCTAACTACTTCATTATGGCAGATGTATGTGGATTACCAGCTTGACTGTTTTATGGATTCTGCCTCAGCTTGTATGGTTTCTCACCACTATGCTCATGGACCTTTCTGTACTCTCTCTCACAATTAGAGAAACAAGGTGGTGCAGGCACATGGATCTGCACCATTACACTTGTTTATGGTTTTATGAACTGGCTTCAAATATACTTTAAGCTGTGCCCGTACAAATTCAATCACATTAAAGTCCAGAGACGCAGCAAAATGTCTGACCAAATGAAGGTCCTGGATCCCAATTAGTCCTGAAGCTAAGAATTATTTTGGCTCATTGTGTTATGTTATTTGGAACTTTATGGTGTCCTGGGGGAACAAGACAAAACATTTCCCATGTAGGACCAGTGTCCCACAGACATTGGGCCTCATTACGAGATTGGTGGTAGTCATGGCGCTTTATGCGTCATGACTGCCACCAATAACGTGTCCGGCACCGGTCTCGTTCAATGGGGACTTATCGGTGTAGTCCGTCTTTTGTGGGACCGTTAAGTCCCCATTGAAAAAGCCATCCCCCATTCCCATTTGAGCCCTATAGGGCTCAAATGGGAATGGGGAGGTCGGATGCTCTGGCACCATTCAAAATGGTGCCGGTGCAGCCGACATGCTCTGATGGCGACCTGGCGGGTGAAAAGACACCCGCAAACAGAACTTGTAATTTGCATGTCCGATAACTACGGTACCGGCAAGCTTACCGGTACCGTAGTTACCAGACGGGCAAACTTGTAATGAGGCCCAATGTATATCAACACTGCACAAAATGTAAACATGCTTTTTACCCCTTCTTTTTGCAATTTGTGAAGGGTGATGCTATTGAAGTCAAGTGCTATCATTCATGAGGGTGAGTTGAAAGCAATAAGATTTGGTGCATTATAATGGATGATCAGTTGACATAACCAAAGCACAAAACCCTTGCTTTCTATTGGACACACAGATAGTCTGGTGCCTACTGACAGGACATCAACAAACCATTCTTACTACTCTTGTATATGTGATGAATATTATATGTTATTAATAACCTCCCTTCGCGGTTCTATCACAACTACAACACTCAAATACACTTGCAATATAGGTCCTCTACATAGACATACATAGAAATACATCAAGAATACTCTTTCTCTTTTATTTAGCATATATTCATATGTATTCCCTTGAAGGCATTTATACATTAAACGTAGTATAAAGAAGAGTTGTTCCACAAAATTATCAATAATATAGTTAAATGTATTCCAAGCATCCTATTCATCACCTATTCACTTCCTCGTCTCTAAAGGACACATCCACTCAATGATATGTATAGCCACTTAAAATGTGACACAGTAATACTAAAGATATACTCACAGTAGTGATGTAAGGATTGGCGAGTGAGCTGCTATTATTCCAGACATTGTAAACCCCTTAAAATGTAGAGTGCTAAAGAAACTCTGTCAAATGCCCATCTTGTCTTAGGGCAATGACCTTAAAACAGTTTTAAGCCATAGATTAAAAATGCAGTTAAAACTGCCTGTTGAAATGCACCTAGTAGATAATTGAAATTCATCAGCAGGAACAGGAAAACATGATTGTTCCATTTTAATATTGTGCTACTCTACATTTTTGCTATATGCAAGTGACCTTACAAAATGGTCAAAAAGCAGGGTTGAACTTCATATTTATTCATATAAGGAAGAACTTTCCTGGCAAATGCATTGTGTTTTCATTATTCAGGGACACGTTCTCTTTTGTAATTTAAACATTACATTCAATTTCATAATGCATTTTAACTGAAGGCCGCTAGGTTTAAAAACATGCCACATGATTTGTATCCATAGAGCACATGGTCTTACATATTGAAACATTGTACTTACAAAAGTGTACAGTGTTTATACTTTTAAAAAAATGTGTATTTGGTTTAAAATAAACCTTTACAAAATGTAGCAATTTTACATACACATTGGCACTCTACAATTCTTACAATTCTTACTCCTTACTATTCATAGAAACATAAGTCTTGCAAGATTATGTTAGTTCAATATATCGTACAAGGTTTACGATTGCAGTCTGAATCTTCCTGTTTTTTGTCATGAGAATCGACTTCCATAACTACTGTGACGTAATTATGACACAATTCTCATACAATCGTTTAAAATAAAACATCCTCATACTTCTCAGCTTTGGACACTCACTTATAAGATGTTGAAGCTATTCTTTTTCCATATGTCCGCAATTGTATCTACAGCTCCTGTCTTCGATGTTAACATTGTACTTACAAAAGTGTTTATACAGTGTTTATACTCAGTCAGACTTCCACACCCAGAAATTCAAACATCATATCTGAAAGCAAAACCATTCCCATAGAAACGTCACTCTAATTAAAAAAAAAACAATGACGAGCTTTGAATGGCTGCTTTCCGTTCTAGGCCATGTTTGCATTGTGAATTGTAACAGAATTAACAAAAGCAGGTCTTATTGCTCACATTTACATCAGAAAACAAAATACCACATTCAAATCAGTGTGTGTGCCTGCTGCTTGGTAGTTTGCCACACGAAATGAAACGAAATATGTATACGTGTCAAACCTGAAAATGAAATGGCATTTTATCTTAAACCTGCAAATATGAATTGTAAAATATTTATAACATCCATATGAATTAAGTAACATGCTAAACAAAGGCATGATCTATTTTGAATCTGTGAAATTGAGTGTACAGTAGTTAGAGAGAAAAGACAAGAATGGTGAGGCAATATTGTAACATAGATGTCTTTAATCACCTTTAAAGGAGAATATTCAGGAATATCTCTAAGTTAGACTCCAAGCAGGAGCGTCTCGAGTTTGGAATTCTTGCTGGAGTGTCTCTAGTTTGGAATCCATATACAGAAATTTGAAAAATAAAATACATGGTTTCAAGTTGGGGGTGTGTGTAAAGCCTAGGTTGGGACCACTGTAGGTGTCTTCTGTCCAAGTTTTCCTGATGATTGTTCTGTCACAAGCTACAAGTACAGTCATAACAGCAGAAGTGCATTATTATTAATGATGTGGTTGTTACAGGTGCAATGTTATTTTCAGTTACAGGCACATTTTGCTTTGTGAAAAGGTATGCGTCATTGGAATAGCATTTGTAGGAGCCAGCTGATGATGACCGCTGGAGCAGTTCATCACAGAACATTCTATCATGTGACCATACCCAAATAGATATCTTCCTCTTAAGTCTTGATGAAAAGGATACATTTTTATTGAAACAGCTTTCAGTAAAATTGGTAACATTTAAACAACATATGGTATCTGGAAACATACATGCTAGGTCTAAGATGTAATCTCCATGTACTTGCCAAGAATCAATCCCCCATAGATGTTTTGTTTAAAAGCACTGACTGTTGCCTGAAATGTTACAATCTATCAAATATTGCAGCATTTGGTGTCCAACAGAAACTGTCATCATTCAATGATGCAGAAAAAATATATGTTTTTGATTCTTGTATCACATCTTTGAAGTGTTAAATAGGGACATTGGGCCTCATTACGAGCATGGCGGTAGCCGTGCCTGTGTGGCAGGCATGGCTACCGCCATGCTCGCTACCGGCACTGCCTCCTGCGATTGGGCAATAACCAGCCCATTACGAGATGAAGGGGCGGTAATTGCCCATTCGCGGGTGTAGGTAATGCCGGGCTCCCAATCCCCATTCTGCCCCATATGGCACAATGATGGTCGGGAGCATGGTTGCACCGGCACCGTTCATAACGGTGCCGGTGCAATCACGAGATCTGCTCGCAGGTGGCCACAGCCTGTCAGGTAAGACCTAGCGGGCTGTCAGGGACCCGTGAGGGAAACTCGGAATAAGGCAGTACGGTATGGACGGTGCCATAACGGCACCATCCAAACCGTACGGCCAGGGTCGTAATGAGGCCCACTGTTTTTTTAATTCAGAAGATCCATCTGAAAATATTATTGAACAATGTTCCCGATGAGTTTTGTTTATCCATGCTTCTAGGATATGCTTGATAAACAGAAATTTGACAACATAGCTAACAAAGCTACATACTCAACCTTGTCTTGGAGTCTTTTTCATAGTCTCCAAGATTTAACAAAGCCCCTTGCTAAATATCTTTAAGTTTAACCCTTAATATAACCATTTCTCGTTCTGAACAGGTGCTTCCTACACTCATGCTCATCTTTCACTGATAGTTTATGCAATTGAAAGTACATAGAAGTCTCACTATAGGTACTTTCTTGTCTATTCCAGAGCTGACAAAACGAAATTGGGTGAATACTTATAGTTGCAGGAACATTTTCCTGCACATCTCTCTTGAAAATAGGACGGAAGATGATGCCCAATTTACTAGATCTGCAGCAGAATGTGTTGCTCTAGGGGTCAAATGTTCCCAAGTGCTCAAATCATACAAAGAATGATGAGGCTGATACACCATAAATTATGATACAGACCCACAAATCATATTCCATGTCATATTCTAGAACTGACTTCTCATGGTACGTGACAATCTTGTGCTTTTATCTAGTTCAGGAAAAGTCTCTACGTCTATGTCTTTTAAACAGCTCAAATCAGATTATTCTTGTTTTCTTTCCTCCATCTTTAATATTAAACATTTCCTTACCTGTAGTATGGGTATCAGAGAGTACCCATCTGGAGCTGGTTTCATATAATCAACCAAAACCTGGCGTGTTCCTTTTATGGAGGCAGAGTTAGGATTGCTTTTCCTTTACCACTACATGTTATAGCCTGTTCTGGTTGCCTTCAACAAGGGCCAAATATTTCAAGGGTTTCAAGTTTGCCGGTGGGGTCATGGATCTCCCAGCATGCATTCCTGCTGGTAGTACAGGCATCTACAAGAAAATAACTGCCTGAATCACTGGCACCATTACTAACAGTGCTGGTGATTCGGTAATTCCCATCCCATGGAGTCCTATAGGGTTCCAAGGGAATGGGAATTTATCAATCTGCTGCCCATAATATACCTGTTATACCAGCAGCAGAGATGGAAAGGCAGGGTTGCCGATATGATACATGATATATTTATTTCTATCGCGCTCATACACAAGTGTTTCAGAGCGCGACGAGGCAAGGAGGGGAACAAGGGAGGAAAAAACAACGATCTTACTAGGCCCAGTGACATTGAGAACGCACATGTGGAGGGGAGAGGGAAGAGGGAGCGTGCAAGAGAGAGGGGAGAGGTGGGCAGTGCTGAGCAAGAGATAAAAAGAGCAACAACTAGTAGTGCAGCCAGCAAGGTGGCAAGTGTAAGGTTAAAAGTGCAGACAAGGGGTAACTGATAAGTGCAACTAGGGTGACTGTAGGATTACAGATATAAACCAAAGTACAGGAGTTTCCAGGAGGAAGTGCGGGTGTGGGGCTGGGTGCTCAGGGGACTGGGTCCAAAATCAGAGGGTAACCAGGTGCACAGTGCCAAAGCAGAGAGGAAATCAGCAGGGGAAAGGGAGAGCGAAGGCAGAAGAAAAGAGGATGGTCTTGAGGTGCTTCCGGAACCGGAGATGGTTCTCCTCAAGTTTCAGAGTGGCAGGGAGGTTGTTCCAGAGAGAGGCCCCAGCCGAGGAAAGAGATCTACCCCCAACTTGTTGCTTGGAGAAGCGACTGACCCAGAGGGATTTGGAGGTGGAGGAGCGAAGAGCTCGAGTGGGAAAGTATTTACAGAGGCAGAGTTGAAGCTAATTTGGACCCGGGCCCCAGAAAGACTTGTGAACAATGCAAAGGGGCTTGAATTTCATCTTTGCAGCCACTGGGAGACAGTGACGAGATTTCAGGGCTGGAGAGATACAATCCCAGGGCTTGAGGCCAAGGACAAGTCTTGCAGTCCTGTTTAGCATGAGTTGCAGAAGGCGGAGAGTAAAAGCAGGCAGATTTAGAAAGAGGCTGTTACAATAGTCCAGCCTGGAGAGAACCAGAGACATAGATTCAGTAAGCTTCTGGGGGAAGGAGAGGAAAGGAATAATACTTCTGAGGAGGTGCAGTTGGTAGTTTGATTTCTTAGAGACATCAGAGATGTGAAGAGAAAAGGGGAGTGTAGAGTCAAAGATGACACAGAGGTTCTTAGCCTTGCAGGTGGGAGCAGGAAGAGGGCCACGGGAGGCAGGCCAGAGAGTGACAAGAAAGGAGGGTGCAGGTGGGCCAATGAGGTGAATCTCAGTCTTACTGGCATTAAGGCAGAGATCATTAGTGGCACACTACTCCTGGATAGCAGACGGACAGTCAGAGATGAGTGAAGGTGAAAAGGTGGCAGAGGGAAGCCTGAAAATAAGCTGAGTGTCATCGCATAGCACTGAAAATTGGAGCAGAGAGCAGCAATGCGGTAGGGCAAGGGTGCCAGGTATTGGTTGAACAGCCAGGGAGAGAGGTTAGACCCTTGTCTAATTGTCAGGAAATAAAACATTCCATTCTCAGCTCTTGTAGACTGCTTGTCCTTGCACCATTAACTACTATCTGAACAGTGCTCCGCCTTCCCTCCAGGGACCTTTGCTGTCTGAACACTTGCTGTGGCGAAGCAAGAATAATATCTAATTAAATGAACAAAACAGAAGCTCCAATATAAAGCCTAATGTTCTAACTAAGAAAAGCTGCAACCTCTAATAGGACTAATCCAAGATGGAGGAACTCTTGCTAACACAGCCGACAGACTTTATGTCACTAGACATCAACATCTATCCTACTAAATATCACACTACTTAACATCTCAGCCATCCTTTAAACAACATATTCTAAATGTTCCTAAATACAAACAAAACACCATATAATTCAATAGCACTAGCTACAAAGTCCTTAAACTACTGCAGGCCTAAACTCTAAACATGATAAAGAATATTATTGCTGCTCTTCCTTCCCCCGTATAATGTTCTCTAATGTGTGTTGAAGCTAAATGTAAATCTTACGTGTGCAGAAATGCCAAATCAAATGGCAAAAATTGTGACACTAAATAACCAGCTCTCTTCCCATCGTTCCCCTGTTAGTTAATTCGTTAACTAATCTTGCTTCTCTCTCCCTGTCCAAATTATCTCTGGGCACCCACACTTTATATCATAACAGAGGTTCTTTCACCTATGAGTATACTGCTCGGGAGTGCATGTGAAAAACCAGCAACCCCCATAACTCCCAGGAAAGCATGGGGCATTTTGAGTATCTTGAGAGTGACCTGCAGTATACTTATGATTCTATTTGCTATTAATAAGTTCTTGTGCGCCCCTGGACCAGATAGTTTTACAAATATGGTAATTAAGAGTAAACCTGCATATTGAGCTGCACGTCTATATCGGTTACTCTAGGTGATGTTGGGGGTAGTATTCTTGAGTCCTGGAAAAATGCAATAGTCATTCTAATTTATAAGAAGGGTGATAGGGGAGATATGAGAAACAACAGGATTCTTGCCCTCCTAGATACCAGCTCCAAAATCTTGACAACATTCATTTTAAAAGAAGTTACACGATGGACAGTGACAAATGACATACCCTTACCAAACTGGGTTTGGAGCAGGTTGTGCAACCACATATAATAGTTCAACTCTGAATGCCAAGATCTGAGGCTCTGTTGAAAGATAACACTCTGATAAATATTATTTTTTATCGATTTTATGTCCACATTTGATAAGGTTAACAGGGCCAAGATGTGGATGAAATTGCATAGGAAAGGTCTTAGGTCAAATTGATGTTTAATTCAATTTCATACTAATGCAAAAATCCAGGTAAAATAAACTAGCAATGGTGTTGTATCTCTATGTTAAGCTAAGAACTTTGCCCAAGACTCTTCTGTTAGCTGTTTTGTGACAAGGTATCAGGGCGGGTAAGATAAAATGTATCTCACAGAAATTGATTGGAAACCTATTTGGAACTATGAGTATATTGCTTTATGTGAAGACATTTGCAGGGTAATACATAGAATTTCGCACAAAAGTGGCGCACGCGCTGGCGCACAGAGTGCGCGTGCGAATGTCGGCGCCAGCCGCGTGCGCTAAAATCGATTTCCGCGCACAGCGTATTCATGGATTTTAGCCTCCAAAACCAGCCGTGGCGCAGAATGGCGCAGCGACCCTTCAGCAGCGCCAGTTACGCCCCCAAGAACGCCCTCGCGCAAGGAAAAGCCATCAAAATTCCCAATTCAGCGCAAAGGCTGCGCTAACCCTGGACCAGTTTACAGGGCTGCCAAACAGCAAACGCCAAGTGGGGAACGTGTATTACTGGGGTGCGCGTGAAGTCTCACACGCGAAAGGGCCTGTGAGAGTGGTGTACGTGCATTACTGGGGTTCGCGGGAAGTTTCACATGCGATTTCAGCAGGGTACGTGTATTATGGGGTTCGCAGGAAGTTTCACACGCGAAAGGGCCTGTGCGAGTGGGGTACGTGTATTACGGGGGTGCGCGGTAAGTTTCACACGCGATTGGCCTGGGTACGTGTATTTCAGGGGTGCGCGGGAATTTTCACACGCAATTGGCCTGGGTACATGTATTTCAGGGGTGCGCGGGAAGTTTCACACACGATTGCCTGGGTACGTGTATTTCAGGTTTGCGCGGGAAGTTTCACATGCGATTGGCCTGGGTACGTGTATTTCAGGGGAGCGCAGGAAGTTTCACACGCGATTGGGCTGGGTACGTGTATTTCAGGGGTGCGCGGGAAGTTTCACACGCGATTGGCCTGGGTACGTGTATTTCAGGGGTGCACGGGAAGTTTCACACGCGATTGGGCAGGTTATGTGTATTTCAGGGGTGCGCGGGAAGTTTCACACGCGATTGGGCCTGGGTACGTGTATTTCAGGGGTGCGCGGGAAGTTTCACATGCAATTGGCCTGGGTACATGTATTTCAGGGGTGCGCGGGAAGTTTCACACAAGATTGGCCTCGGTACGTGTATTTCAGAGGTGCGTGGGAAGTTTCACACGCGATTGGCCTGGGTACATGTATTTAAGGGGTGTGCAGGAAGTTTCACACGTGATTGGCATGGGTAAGTGTATTTCAGGGGTGCGCGGGAAGTTTCACACGCAATTGGCCTGGGTACGTGTATTTCAGGGGTGCGTGGAAAGTTTCACACGCGATTGGCCTGGGTACGTGTATTTCAGGGGTGCGCGGGAAGTTTCACACGCGATTGGCCTGGGTACGTGTATTTCAGTGGTGCGCGGGAAGTTTCACACGCGATTGGCATGGGTAAGTGTATTTCAGGGGTGCGCGGGAAGTTTCACACGCAATTGGCCTGGGTACGTGTATTTCAGGGGTGCGCAGGAAGTTTCACACGAGATTGGCCTGGGTACGTGTATTTCAGGTGTGCGCGGGGAGTCCTACACGTGAATTGGCAGTGTGGGTCCGCCCAGGTGTCCCCTCTACCCCCTCCACGGCCCCTGCAGGCAGCCCACACCACAGGGGAATACCCTGCACCCCTGGTCATGTCCCACAGGCAGCCCATCCACCGTGGGCATGCCCCCCAGTCAAGCCACATGTCACGTTGCAATATGATCACCAACTCATGTCTCCCAGCACCCCCACCCCCCAACAGGGCAGGGCACCTGCCAGCAGGCCCCCACTCATGTCCCACACATGTCCCCCTGCACCCCCACCCCCCAGTAGTCAGGGGCACCTGCCAGCAGGCCCCCACTCATGTCCCACTCATGTCCCCTTGCACCCCCACCCCCCAGCAGTGTGGGGCACCTGCCAGCATGCCCCCACTCATGTCCCACACATGTCCCCCAGCACCCCCACCCCCCAGCAGTCAGGGGCACCTGCCAGCAGGCCCCCACTCATGTCCCCTTGCACCCCCACCCCCCAGCAGTGCGGGGCAACTGCCAGCAGGCTCCCACACATGTCCCCCAGCACCCCCACCCACCAGCAGTCAGGGGCACCTGCCAGCAGGCCCCCACTCATGTCCCACACATGTCCCCCAGCACCCCCACCCCCCAGCATTGCGGGGCACCTGCCAGCAGCCCCCCACTCATGTCCCACTCATGTCCCCTTGCACCACCACCCCCAGCAGTGTGGGGCACCTGCCAGCAGGCCCCCACTCATGTCCCACACATGTCCCCTTGCACCCCCACCCCCCAGCAGTGCAGGGCACCTGCCAGCAGGCCCCCACTCATGTCCCACACATGTCCCCCAGCACCCCCACCCCCCAGCATTGTGGGGCACTTGCCAGCAGGCCCCCACTCATGTCCCACTCATGTCCCCTTGCACCACCACCCCCAGCAGTGTGGGGCACCTGCAGGCAGGCCCCCACTCATGTCCCACACATGTCCTCTTGCACCCCCACCCCCCAGCAGTGCAGGGCACCTGCCAGCAGGCCCCCACTCATGTCCCACTCATGTCCCCCTGCACCCCCACACCCCAGCAGTGCGGGGCACCTGCCAGCAGGCCCCCACTCATGTCCCACTCATGTCCCCTTGCACCCCCACCTCCCAGCAGTCAGGGGCACCTGCCAGCAGGCCCCCACTCATGTCCCACTCTTGTCCCCTTGCACCCCCACCCCCAGCAGTGCGGGACACCTGCCAGAAGGCCCCCACTCATGTCCCACTCATGCCCCCTGCACCCCCAACCCACAGCAGTACGGGGCACCTGCCAGCAGGCCCCCACTTATGTCCCCTTGCACCCCCACCCCCAAGCAGTGTGGGGCCTCTGCCAGCAGGCCCCCACTCATGTCCCACTCATGTCCCCCTGCACCTCCCAGCAGTGTGGGGCCCCTGCCAGCAGGCCCCCATTCATGTCCCACTCATGTCCCCTTGCATCCCCACCCCTCAGCAGTGTGGGGCACCTGCCAGCAGGCCCCCACTCATGTCCCACTCATGTCCCCTTGCACCCCCACCCCCCAGCAGTCAGGGGCACCTGCCAGCAGGCCCCACTCATGTCCCACTCATGTCCCCCTGCACCCCCACCCCCCAGCAGTCAGGGGCACCTGCCAGCAGGCCCCCACTCATGTCCCCCACAACATGTCATCACGATCCACAATCATGGGCCTAATGGCCACCCAAATCCCACCCCACGCCACCCCAGTCGAAACACACAACCAAGTATTACATACACCCCACATTGAAATCCCCATCACATGAAACATCCCAAATGGCAAGTATGCACATCAATACAGGTCCATCACACACACACAATGGGTGCAAGTGAATGAGAAAACATGCATCGTGACATGCAGGAAACCAAGGAAAGCATACCACACAATCAAGTATAAAAAAAAAAATGTATTAGACACAAAAGCAAGGGAATGAAATGAAATCACACAATAATGTAAATAATAGATAAAAAGCTGCATGTCCAAAATATGAAAAAGAAGATGTGTAAAACCAGAATAAAAATCAATCCAAAAGCAAATGGGTCCAAAGAGTCTGTCCGTCAAATCAAATCCAAAGTGAAAAAAAAGAAAAATCCATGATCCAATGGCAAATGAAGTGAAATCCATTGTGGAACTATATACAAAGTACAAATCCAGGGTCCATGAGCCCAACCATTGAAAGGAAACCTACAAAAACCCTACATAATGAACAACTATATACAAAAAGGTGGGGCATTGTCCAAGCGCCCCAAATAAAAAGAAAAACAAAAGGAAACCTAACACTATATAACTATTTCCAATGGCAGCGGGCTAGTCCAACGGCTCACTTTCTGATTTCCCGGGCCAGGGCATCATCGAACTCCTGCTCGATGTCCCGGAGGCGGTCCTCTTCCATGGCCCCGAGGGTTCGCAGGGACGATGATATCTGGACCTCCAGGTCCCTGCGAATGGCCTTGAGGCACTCGGCCCGCCTCAGGGCCCTACGCATGGAGTTCTCGGCCCCGACCAACGTGAGCCGTGCCTCTTCCGCCCGCTGCCTCTAAGGATCCATAGCATGGCCCAACCGCTGCCACACGGAAGACACTTCCCATCCTGGGTCCTCCTGCCCTCGGGCCGATGCCTGCCCCTCCGATGTTGAAGGCCCCGAGCCATCATGGCTCCCACCTTGTTGCTGCTGCTGCTGTGCCTCTGCCTGTGCCCTGGCTCCTGCTGCCTGCACTTCCTCCTCTGGCTGGGGTGCAGTTGTTGAGGTGGCCACCCCTGCTGGATGTCCGACTCCCGACTGTGGCAGGGATGTGTCCTCCGCCAGCCTGGCCGCAGGGTCAGAGGCAGCTCCACAGGGCATCCAGGTGACAAATGGGTGGGAAGATGGCACGGAGGACGACTGGCACATAGGGGGTTCAGTTGAGGAGGGGGTCAGAACAAGGTCAAGAAAACGGAGGAATCCAGCCCTGGTGAGCTGTCCCAGTGGGTCAACGCGGTCAACGAGCCATGCGAGAAGACGTGCAGTCTCCTCATGAAAAGACTGCAGGTCAGCTCGCATGGCACGTTGACGCAACGCCACCCCACCCAGGACAAGCTCAACCCGGTGCCGGATAGCCACATCCGCAGGGAGAGGAAGGCCAGTTGGTGTAAGCCGATCCCCTCCCTGAGAAAGGGTCTGGACGTAGGCATCCCTGCTGGTGCGGGATGATGCAGTGACAGGATCGGGGACAGGATCACACATAGGCACCTCCGCGGCGGCCTGTGCTGCCTCCTGTCCCTGCCCCTGCACTGCACCACTAGCACCAGTGGAATCCCCACCTCCAGACCCCATCTCTGTCCCTTGCATGGCCTCCTCCTCCACAAAACCCCCCACCAACCTGGATGACTCCATGCCATATTCCACCGTCGGACCCTGTGGGGTCTCAGCTGCCCCTTCTGCTGCCGAGGAGTCCAACTCCGACCTCCGCCTCTTGCACCTACCCTCGGCAGCTGCGGCCTGGGACACAGCACCGGACTCCTCACTCCCCGACGAGATCACAACCTGGGAGGGGAGCCGGGCCTTGCGTATCCGGCTGGCGGTGCGATCCCTGCCGCTGGGCTCCACAGCACCCTCTCCACCCTCTTCATCAGTTGATGCTGCAGACAGGGAGAGATAGAAGATAGGCATCAGGGCACTGTACAATGGACTGATACACACATGACAGTTCAACATGAGTGGCAGTGTCATACTTCAGAGATGGCATCACAATCCCCAACACACATGGCATGTCAACTCACACACATGAGCAATTCCACAGCCATATGGCAACAGCCAGCACCATCCATACACATACAACAACATGAGCAACCAAAGGTGAGCCAGACATCACATGAAACACAGGGAGTGCACTAGACATGCACACATGCCACCACACTTACATGCATGTGTACACCTACATCAAATGTCGCAGTGATGAGATCGGTATCCATGTCACATCTGGCAATCAGTCTTCTACATATCAGTGTCCCAAGCATCCATGTTGCATCACTGTTGCACATTTGTGAAATACACACACATGCACATGTACACGGTGCAGATACATGCAGCTGGAACCGACATCCATGTGTGACACCACAACCATGCCAACTTACATACACAGTCATTCAAGCATGTGTGCTCACACATCTGCATTTGGCATGCAAGCTTACACACACATGCACCATCCATGTGTCTCACACATGAGAGGACTTGCATGTTTTAGCCTCACGGCCCTGTACATACACATCCATACATGGCCCTACAAAACCACATGTGCAACCTGCACACTACTGGCACACCACCACACGCAGAGCTTACAATCAGTATGCATGTACACTTACCGCTCGACTCCAGACGGGTCTGCCTCTCAAGGACCTGGACGTGGAGCGCTGGGGATATGCGTTCCAGGACCCTCATTTGATGTTCCGACAGGTGGCCCCGGTGCCCCTTAGCATCTGCTGCCTTCAAGAGGCGCCGGGCCTTGTTGAGGGTCCTGGACTTGAAGTCCTCCCAGCGCTTCTTGACATGTTGGAATTTTCAGACTGCCACCCCCTCCACGTTGATGGCAGTCACGATGTCCGTCCAGATCCTGGTCCGTCCTTCCTTGTCGGCGCGCGAACTTCCGAAGAGGGCATCATACTGCCCCAGGACTTGCTCCACCAGGACACCAACTTCGGTGGCAGTGAAGCTGGTGGCCCTCTGTCTCTCTGGCTGGGGGTTGCCAGTGGTCTCAGATGGTGGTGTGCCCGACATGGCAACCCCAGAGGCAGGCGTGGGTGGGCAACTGGGTCCTGGGGCTGGGCTGTGGAGCGATGGTATCCCAGTCGGGAGTCTTCAGTTCCAGCAGGGGTGGACACAGCAACTGCACCCCTGCAGATGGCTGATGTGCAGGCAGCAAATAGCAGGGCACGTGGGCAGCAGGCAGTCAGACAGCAGCAGATGGCAGGTGGGAGTGTGCTCGCGGCTCTTGGGGGCAGGAAAATGGCCTTCAGGGCAGGACCGTGGTCTTCCGTGTGTTTTCGCGTGGCCAGCTTGATACAGAGTGATTTGGCATGTGAAAAAATTGCACGTCAGCGTGTAATTCGAGGAAAGGGCCTTAGCGCGTAAGCGCGTCAGCGCACGCACACGATTCCATTGGACCAAAGGCCCTAAGCGCGTAGGCGCGTAAGTTACATTACGCGTGAGGGCGTTTCCCTCATAGCACGTGATGACAGAGCACACGTGGAAAAACTACACGTCCGAGTGTCATCGCGTGTAATTGGAGGAAAGCGCCCATGTACAGGTGTCTCTGATGTGTATGTGTGGGCCGGTTTAAAAGCAGCGTGTAGGACGCCATTTCCTTGTACGTGCTTTTCGTGGAGAGCGAGTGGGTGAAATCTGTACTTCTTGTCGGTTCACACGCGATTACTTCACAGCGTTTCTAGTTCATACTCTCTGTTACCTCTGACAGCTCTTTTCTGATTTTTTGTTGGGTCTGTTTCCTCAAACAGAGTTCACTTCTCCTTTTGTCCTGTCTCCTCAGACAGCGTACAATTCTTCTTTTGGTGGGGGTGTTGCCAACGCGCAGAGGTGTGTATTTTTCACGTTCTTTTTCCAGGCAGACGGTGAGTTCCGCACGTACTTAGCAACTGTGCTTGCCCCATGTGCCGTGTTCCCCTTCAGAGGTCATTGTAGGCTGTGTGTATTATGCGTATGCTTATTTTTGTGTTTCTGGGTGCCACAGCGTACTGCGAGTTCATTTTTTCACACACGTGGTCTACGAAGGGTTGCGTGCACATTTATTTTTGATTTTGGGCTGCCTGTGCATTGCGTGACCCGTCATCCTCCCCCAGGGGTCACAGAAAGCCTTGTTAGAGCACTAGGGTACGAATTCCATCTGGTATCCTACCCCTTCGACCCCCAATTGCCCAGGACAATAGTTTACTGCAACTCCCATACACACAACAACATCAGTGCCATGGCTGAGAGGCGACCAAGCGGTAAGGGAGGCAAAGGTGTCCGGCCCTCAAATGGTGGGCGTGGTGGGCAGGGTAGGGGACGTGGCCGGGATTTGCAGGGTACCCCTATGCCCCCATGTGTGGAGGAACAATCAGGGACACCCATGCCCCCCCCATGGTTGAGGGAAACGTGGCTGACACCATCCAAGCTCAGCCCCTGTTGGAACAGCCCATTGTGGCACCTGACCTGGCACAGGATGACTCCCTGGCTGACTTCCAGGTCAGCCAGTCGAGGCCACGTGTGGTGGTGCAAGTTGTTGTCACCAATCCACTTGTATGTGGGGCAGCTATATCATCTGCTGCCCCAAGTATGCAGGGTGGGGAGGCTGCAGGGGCAGCTGCAGCTCCATCCGCCCCAGCTGTGACTCTCCCAGCCAGGACAGTGTCAGTCCCAATCCATCAAACTGACGTTCCCCCTGCCAACATTACCCTGCAACCAATGCCTGCATCAAGGACTATGGTCATTGTGCATTCCCACACTCCTACTACCCAGTCCACCGGTGATTCTGCCCCTACAGACCAGAGCGGCGCACGGACTTCCATGAATCGATGTGCGCGGGTTTTGCTGCGATTTTCGCACTTGCACTGCGATTTTCGCACTTGCACTGCGATTCGCACGGTTTCGCACGCTTGCAAGTGAATTTTCAGTGCACATTAATTCCATGAATCGGGCTGTTGATCAAAAATACGGGAGCATCTCTGCAGTTTGCGAATTATAGTGAATTTACAAAGTTGAATAGGAGGTTTCTTGCACCGCCCAAATGCCTGCTTATTCATCCATCTCCCAAGCACCAAAAAAATATCTTTCTTCTGCGTTTAGGTCAATTGCTGACTTTGTTAGTCGTAGGCAGATGGCTATGCCTACCTCAAGGAAATGTTGTTGACGATGTTGCAATGCAACTAACACAATTGAAACAAATCAGAATATAATGACCCAATGCCCAAAAATATGCACATATAAACTAAACATTATTAGCTAGGTTTGTAGATAATATAGAAGTGATACAGAGTGATTATTCTGGCCAAGATGTTTGGAGTGTAACAGCTTATGCTGATGTTAGCATTATCAAATCTATGGTCCGGTGAATAAAAAGTAAATATTAAGAATTGCTGCTAATTAACCTCCTGTGTAGAGGATGGTCTTTTAACATGAATGATGTTTTAAGCTGATTCATTTTAGTGTGATGACATATAGATGAATTATGTTTTTATAACATTAGGCAACTTTGTATTAGACACTGTTTTAAAACTGGGTTCAATGTGTGATAGATGAATAGTTTTTTGTTTAGTGGGAAAAGTTTAATATAACTGATGCACACCAGTTTAATAATACAAAAAGAATCCACCCACCTCCAGCTAAATCAACCAAATGTTCTGTGTAATTTTTTAGATCAGGTGCGGGCGGGATATGAAAGTGTACCTAGGGGATCAGTCTGCTTCTCTATCCTTACCATACGGTGCTCTATTTCATCATTCCATTTATCTGTCTGTGTGTGCACATGTTTCAAAAGCAGGTAGTTGCCATACCTGTTTTAAGGGTCAGGGACATCATAGTTGTTCCTCTGGACAGCATTTTTTAGCAGCATTTTAGGACCAGCTGACAAGAGAAAAATATAACAAGTAACAGAACAGCGATGGGAACTAGCACTTTTATGGCTATGTTGAACCAGGAAGGAACCCAGGAAAACAGTGAATTTAGCCAATCCTGCTCCACCGCCCTACCATCCTTCTCCATTGCAGCACATAGATGGTATAGGGCCCAAATGTCATGTGTCAGGGACCCATTGCCAAAGTTGTGGGGTGGAACATAGGTACAACATGAGCTCTCTATCTCATCACATGCCCCACCCTCTCAATGGCAGTAAGTAGGTGTAGTATGTATCTGTTCTAAAGCGTTATTAATTGTATGACCCTCAACTCTTCCCTAATAGTGTTGAGGCCATGTTCTGTGTCATTCACATTCTGAATTAGCTCCTAGCACATGATCTGTAGCCATTTGGAGTTTGCAACAGTGTGTATTTCTGCAGCAAGGAGGGTAGTAAAGAATGTTTCTGTCTCCCTAAAAAACTGATAATGCTCAGGGATGGCCATGAGCTTCTCAGTATAGTCTTTAAAAAAATTATTTGAGCGTTTATGGTAGGGTAGGCTCATTGATCGGAAGACCTGCTGGTGGTTAGGGGCAAAGGTTTGATTCAGTGGGGCATATTTATAACAGTGAGATGGGCATATGGCACAATAAGTACCTGGGAATGCAATGTGGTCCGAAAAAAAATCCTTTCAAAAACGGTGGGAGCTGGACATATGCAAAGCACCCACGAGTTCAGAACATGTCCACAAGTGCTGCAGTTCCTCCATTGAGTACTGGAATCTCGAGTGTCCTGTTACAGTGTACATTAGTGCCAAAAAGCATGCTGCCCCTGAAACAAATGGAGAATTGTGTAACTAGCTGTATTTTATTGGGGCCTTCACGTTGCTTTATCCAGGTCAGTTGCTTCACATATCGTCCCCACACAACATAACATTTGTCTCATTAATATGTGCCACTATTTTTTCAGAAAAACCCACTAGTCCACTGGCTTTACATATCAGTAGTCCCTTACCCTACTGATTGTTGTAAAAAACGGCACCTTGCTATTGTAATTGAGGAGTTATTAAGCACTACACCTGCTTATCAATATCAGCACATTCACTGGTGTATGCTTCTAATATGGTTGCTTGAACCTTGTGTCCCTGAAATAACCCACACACCCTATATAGGGACAGCTGCACTAAATATTGTGCTATTTGATTTGATATTTCTTGAGAAATGAACACTCTGGAATGCAGTATCAGGGAACATATGTAACAGGAATCATTTGACCTCACTCTTCCCACATTCCTCACATGATTGTACCATAATTTATCTGACTCAAGAAGAGAAACATTTGTAACACTCTCTAGAAGAATCTCCTCATATTCAGTATCCCTCATGCTTCTAATCATAGATGCGCTCATATTCATTAAACATTGGGAAAGCCCAAATGATCACTGGACGAGTGATCCTCTACCTTAAATTTGGTTTAGCAATATCATTCAGAAGTAGAAACATAGAAAACAAGATTATCAACAATTATTCCCTCATGAGAAAACACTATAATTCAGATTAAAAAAGTATTTTACTAAGATTTATTAGGTTAAGAGATCTCATTAAGTAAGATTGCAATACATAATAATTCATAAAACAACTCTAAAACACATATACAAATATAACAAGTGACAAAACAGATTCTTCTGAGGTAGAAGGCTAGATGTTAAAGTGCATCGATTATTAGAAGGAACTACACATTTGGGCTATTGTACTCAGTCTCACGATTACCTCTGCATGGGTTTCGCGGGTCTGCGTCGGAAAGGGCAAGGTCATTTCTCTCCTTGTCAGTCTCTCGATATTTGCAGCCTTTCTCCTCCTCTTGAACTGCCGTGCCCACTTAGCCGCCTTTTACAAGTCTGGTGTTTTCTACATCAGGGAATAGTGTTGGTGTCAGAAAAGTGGAGAAGTAGAGTTTCTACATGTTCTGTGTGGTACGATGGGGGATAAGGTGTCATCGGAAATAATAGTCTCTGTATTTGGAAGGGGAGGGGTTGGAGTGTCAGAGTATCCTATGGGACAGAATAGGGAAGGTTTGTGAAATGGACGAGTATGACCGGGATGGAGAACAGAACATAAGGGATTGTGGGAACTGTAGTACTTTATCTGAGCAGGTTGGTAGTGTAGAAAATAATACCGAGAGGGACAGGAAGAAGAATGATTGGGAGTATTTGTATATGGAACAAGAAAACAAGAATTCTGAGAGAGATGGTTTCTGAATACAACAGGGTATGAGATCATAGCGGATTTGCTACATACGGAGGGGATGGCAGGTTTGGCTAAGATATATTCAATAGGAAGAAGGTTGGTTAGTGTATTATAGCCCACAAATCCCAGAGCACAACCTTGAGTTCCCTTAACCACGTGATCCTCCCTCACTTGACTACTCACAGGGTTGGGAATCTGAGAGTGGCAGCCCTCCCCTGGCCACCTGAGTAACGGCTTCCCATGGTCTTCTTGTGGGAATACTCTCAGGTTTCTCACACACCCCATTGTAATGGTCGAAGATTTCTGTATTGCGAAAGCTGTATTGCTAGAACCGGCTTGCAGGGAAATTGACCCTGCATTACTGGATCTAATAGTCCAATGTAGTAAGCCAGGGGTTTGTGTCCCATGGATGTCTGCTGGGTGAGGACAGCCATCATCATTTCACCATTGGAGTGGGAAAACAGAAAAAATACTGTTTATTGTAATCTGACATTGCTAAAACTGGTGCATTACCTATTGCATTATTGAGTTCCCGAAAGCATCTGGTCATCTCATCTGTCCAATTGATGGGTCCCTTCACTTTCTTTGCTTCCTTTAGCCCCTGTAACAGGGGTTTGGTATAACTGGGACAGTAAAAAATCCAAGATTTACAGTACTTAGATAGTCCCAAGAACTGTTGCATTTGTTTTACTCTGGTTGGCTGTGGGTTTGTTTTGTACTGCTGCTGCTTATTCCGGGGTTACTTTTCTTCCTGCTGATGATTTTATTTGGCCTAAATACATTACCTCATTCTGGCAATACTGTAATTTCCCCTTGTCTAACGTAATGCCTTCCTCACCAAGTAAAATTGCAAGTGTTACTGAATCTCCCCTATATTGTTCTTCTGTTGGGCTGTAGACCAAAATGTCATCTACATGTTGAAAGACTGTGCTTTGTACCTGTATGTTTACTAAATACATTTTTAATAATCTATTAAAATCTTTTGTGTTGAAATCTCTGCCCTCAATATGTAAATGCTGTGATATATTGACAGTCAGGGTGCAATGGGATGGAGAAAAATGCATTCTTAAGGTCAATTACTGTGAAGTAAGTCACTTCTATGGGAAAATTGCAAAGGGTGGTGGTGATATTGAGCACTAAATTCTGCTTCCACAATATTATTCAACGGGTGCAAATCCTGCACCATCCCTCAACTTCAACCATTTTCTTTTATCACAGGGTATATAGCCGGGTTACAGGGGTTTTCTGATGGTTGTATAATTCTCTGTTGCCATTATGCTTCAATGGTGGAATATATCCCTTCATCTCCTACCCATGAAATGGGATACTGTCTCACTTGGGGCAACACTGTTCCTGGTTTCAATTTTATTCTACCTGCCCCTATGCTCTCAAATAATTCTAAATTGTGGTAGTTACTAGTCCATAGGTGACTGGGTACGTTCTCCATATCCTCCTGGTTGTGTGATGGCAATGCCTTAGCAACGAGCATAGTGTCAGGCACTTCTCTGTGTTGTATCATTATCTGGCAGGGCATGCACATTTCAAACACCATTTCTCCTGCATCATTGGTATCTTTGAACAGCTGTTCATCAGACATCCCACTCAGTGGCTCAGGATATATCGTTCCCATCAGCATCAAACTCTCCCCATCGCTCCGACAATTCAGACAATAACTAAAGAGCCACCTATTGAAGGAATCTCTCCTCAACACCTAGGCCATCATGTGACCCCCTGCACCACCTGACTCACTAGACAACATTGGCCACTCTCCTCTCTGCCAACATGTACAGCTATACTCTTCATATGTGCCCCTCTTTATCCTACCCCTGCTGTATATCTGTTCTGTTGTTACCTCTGAAAAGTGTTCTGTTATGCATCTGTACTGTTGTATACCTTTGTAAAGTGCTGCATTGTGTATCCGTAATGTTGTACACCTCTGGAAGTTCTCTGTTGTTTCTCCAAGCAAGGTCCGGGCTCAATAAATACCATAATAAAAATAAAGTGGCTGGGTTGAGTTTATGCATAAAACTGTGTGCCTTTCCTCCCCTTCTTCGTCTGTACCAGCCAGATTCAATTTGTCATTTTTTGTTATTACTGCTTCCAAATATAATGTAATAATGGTGCCTGGTGCCTTCTCCTGGGGAACAGCTGACCTGAACAAAACCTCAGTGGGCATGCGCAGTGTCTTATCCTTCATTCCTCATACACATCCTATCAGAACTATTACTCCGTAGAGAAATAAATCTGGATGTAAGGGCACTCCTCATATTGTGAAAACAAAATCAAAATAGCGAGGCTGAGTACCCCAAAAGGAAATACACCGAACACGGGTTACAATGGAACATACAAAGATCTTTAATTGATACTGAATCAGTTACAAAGAACAAAACAAAATCAGATAGCTATCGGCCCTCATTGCAACACAGCAAACTCCAGCGTGGTTCGGGGTATTCAGTGAGAGACGTTGTACATTAGAATTTGTTGCTCTTTTATACTATTTGCGAACACGGTGTCCAACCCTACTTCGGGTTAATATTCCTCTAATAGATTACTGATCTAGGGTTCATGCTGATTTCGCATATCCACATGCAGCTAGTTTGCCTTTAATACACACATCAACAAGCCTACACAGCAACTGTGTATTTTGGGATTCCCCATACAAGTCTTCTCAAACATTAATACAATGTAAATAAACAAGTGTTCTTAGTTCAGTATTTGAATACATTGGGCCTCATTACGACCCTGGCACTAAGTGTTTAATGGCACCGTAAAAGGCTGCGGCGCCGTTGAACACTTAGCGCCTTACTACGAGGTCCCTTTGCGGGACCCGACCTGAACGGCTGGTCTAGACCAGCCATTAAAGTAGGGACCTGCAAAGGGACCTTGGTGCTAAGTACGGTACCGCAATTTGCGGTACCATACTTAGCGCCTTCCCCATTCCCACAGAGCCCTATGGGGCAAAAATGGGAATGGGGAAGGGCCATGGTTCAATGGGGAATTACCGCCCTGCCAACCCTGGAATGGGGTGGTAATTCCCCATTGAGCCGTGGCGGACCCGTTACAACACCGGCACCAACCATGGTGCTAATAGCGCCATGGTTTAGCGCCGGTGTTGTAATGAGGGCCATTGTTCTTAACATATGCTAGCGGATTAGTTTCATTGACACGAGTAATCCTTTACACACAGGTCAACGAAGGACAAGGTCTCAGTTCACAACCCCAACAAGTGGCCTGCAGGCAAGTTACATATTAATTACACACAAAGGTCAAGACGGCCATGTTGTATTTCGGAATGACATTGTCCACCATTTTAACTCACAGGGTGACTTTACAAAGCAAACCTAAATTGGCAGGATTGACCTAAAATGGCGGCTTGTATTGATTCTAAGGTCAGGACCTTGCAACACGGATTCCTTCGCAAGTGGCTTACGAGCAGCTTGGCGTATGCCAATATACATATATTTGTTGCAATAGGAGGTACGATATAATTTCCCATTTGACAAACCCTCCTTTTGGCCTATGCCAAGTGCTAAACTACTTCTGATCTTCTTGCAAATAACTCTATGCATCATCGTCCGTGCACCCTGAATCACTGTCAAAAATATCTATTGCCATCAGATCATTCGCTAAAATTTTCTTTAACACGTATTCCTTGGATGTTTTATCTGGGGCATACCCTTTATGTCCTATTGTACCTATCGCTTGTGCGCAATATCCCCCTAGCATCGAACATATACTGGGTAGACACTGAATACAACAACAAAGGAACAGCAGAATTCCCAAAATGATCAGTAAGACCGAAAGTACCTTCCAACTCCAAGATCGCAAGAAGTCCCAGAACCAAGTGCTAAGATCCCAATTTCCCTCGGGAACATGCACTTGTGAACTAAGGACGTGCAGATTCTGTATTGCCTTGAAGATAGTTGGAGAGGAATCCCTAAATAACAGGTTCCCTGCCAATCCCTGGGCAACCATGGAAATGCTACATTACCGCAAACAAAGTAGACAGGTTCGCCTACATACAAAGGTCTGTCTTCCCCAGTCAAATTTGCAACATTGGCACAACCTCTAAAATATCCCATTGACTGAGTACCATTCCTCTGTATGCAAAAAGAAACTGAATTGGGGCTATGGTTAACAGTGTAAGAAGGAGGCATGGCATCCTTATTGCCTATCGGCACTATCTTGAAGGAAATCAAAGATTGTAAAGGACAAGACAGTCTGTCAGAAGGCCTAATAGAAGCAACATTGAGCTTACTCCTGTTTGCGAAAAGCGAGCATCCCAGGGGAGTCAGAACACGTTCCTCAAAGTTATTCAAATTAGTGCCATTAAAGTTCCCCGAGATGCTATTGTTCCAACGGCCAAAGAACAGTGCTCTAAGAGAAGCATAACAAGCAGTTGTCAAAGGTAAAGGATGAATATACCTACCTATCCCCTTATCCCTGTGTTGCGGTAAATGTGAGCAGACCCAACAGTACGAGTTATTAAAAATTGCATGCGTAGCATTCATGATAAGTAGCAGAGTATTATTGTTTTACCTTTGTCTATGATAGGAGTCCCTAGGGGACAGAGTATGCAAATGTACAATGGGAGTAGGAACAGTAGGTACATTTTCAGTCCGTAACAAGGACACTAAAGGATGAGTTCCCTCGAGGTACCATAAGCCTAGGACAGTGACTATTATAAAAACCAAATATCATTATAAAAACACAGCAATACGTTTTCGGGGCCCAAGCTCTATGTCCATTGTCCCGGTTGGTCACACAATCATTTACAAGTACCATACGAGCGGTAGCAGTGGCAGGCATTGTAGTCTTCAAATGACAAACCCCAGTGTTATTAGCTGGTGACCTCCCAGCCGCGCGACTTCTTAGTCCTTCCACAACCCTAGCCAACAGAATCCCCTTTCTCAAATTTGGGCAAAAACAAGCCCTCGATGATGCTTTCCTTCTTCGAATGCACAGCCGAACCGTGCCGTAAGTCTATCAGAAGCACAGCAAAACCGTGCCGTAAGTCTATTTTCTTGGACGTAGATTGTACCTTGCTTTTCCCAGTACTGATTGATCCGGAAACAATGTGTCGTCACTTCCCATTGGAAGCAACGTATCAGAGACAAGTGAAGATGCCGAATTTGAAACAGCAGTTTCCGGATGCAAAACTTTTGGAGAGTGCTTTGGCTGGTTTCCCAAGCCTCACGGGCTCAGAAAGATTCTCCGATACACTCTCAGTGCTATTTACTGCTTTGGGATTGTTGGTTGCAGCGTTAGCGAAGGGTTCTGTTTCTTCTGTATCGTGTGGCACTGGGTGAGGAAGTTTCTTGACGTGCAATGAATGGATCCAGTTCTTTTTTCCAGAAACCTGCACCGCCGTTTGTGCGACCAACATGACCTGGAATGGGCCCCGCCAGCAAGGTGCAAGGCAGGAAGAGCGCTCAAATGCCTTGATGAGCACCCAGCTTCCAGGCTGTATGCTGTGGCCTGGGCCCTTGTATTGCACAGGTAAAGCCACCTGGTGATAAATCAAATACAGGTTTTTAGTCAACTGGCTGCAATAATCTGAAAGTAATACATTTTCAACATTTCTCAAAGATCTACATTTAGGAAGGTTCCAGATATTGGCAGGTCTCCCCATTACCACCTCAAATGGAGCGAGCCCAGTCTTAGTTTGAGGGGTTGTACGCATGGCTAATAACACAATCGGTAAGGCGTCCAGCCATTTTAATTTAGTGCCGGCACACGTCTTAGCAAGCTTGTTCTTGATGATACCATTGTGTCTTTCTTCAAGTCCGGCGCTCTGGCTGAATGGAACCATTTGTCGATCTTTAATGCCGCACGTATCTGCAGAAATACAGCAGCGACAAAATGTGGACCATTGTCTGACCAGATGACTCTTGGTAGCCCAAACCGCGGGAAGTACTCCTTTAACATGGTTTTTGCCGTAGTCATGGCTGTAGCATCTTTGACAGGGAAAGCCTCAACCCATTTACTAAAAGCACAGATGACCACTAATACGTATTTCATATTATTACAGCGTTCCATTTCAATAAAATCAAAGTGGATGACTTCAAAGGGGACAGAGGGTGGCTCAAAACTTCCCCTTGGAGTTGCTGTCCCCTTTCCCACATTGTGTTGTAGGCAAATCATGCAATCCTGAACATAGCGTTGGGCAGTTTTCGAAATTTTGTCATTTACCCAAACTTTCTCTAACATTTTTGTTACTTTCTGGGCACATACATGCGTAGGACCATGGGCCTTGATGACCATCATCATTACATACGCGTCAGGGAGTAGCCATTTCCCTTCAACTATGTCCACCCAACACCCGTCATCATCAAGTTTCCCCAAGCCTTCAGCCCACCTCTTGGATTCTTCTAACGTGGCGTCAGCTTGGATATCCCGTACAGACCCAACACCCTCGTCCATTGCATAAGCATTTACAGTCTCCCTTGAAACATACATCTCCGAACGGAGATCGGTAGCAGTTTGTCTAGCTATCTGATCAGCAAAAGCATTCCGTTTTCCTATGTCATCTGTAATCTTTTGATGTGCTGAACATTTCATAACGGCTAACTGAATTGGGAGGGCAAGCGCTGAGAGCAGTTGTACTATTAGGGAGCCATGTTGGATCTTAGTGCCATGTAAAGTTAAGAACCCTCTCTCTGACCAAAGTCTCCCAAAGTTGTGAACCACCCCAAAGGCATACTGACCATCAGTATATATGATTACTGCAAGCCCTTCGGAAAGTTCACAAGCTCGGGTCAATTCTATAATCTCTGCGGCCTGCACAGAGTTATGCGTGATTCTCTTGGTTTCCACGACCGTGCTTAATGTGGTGATTGCATAAGCAGCTGTGGATGTACCATCCGAAAGTTTGAAGCAGGAGCCATCACAAAACAGCTCTCCTTGCGGATTATCCAAAGGAGTGTCTTTCAAATCAATTCTACCGTTTGTCTCTTGTTTGGTAGTATACAGACAGTCATGTGACTCTTCATCGCCGCAAGTAGTATCTTGCAGGAAAGTTAGAAGTTCAGCCGGATTAAGAACACGACACCTCTTAATTTGGATGTGAGGAGCAAACAAGATCAATTCATATCTCGTAAACCGTGCGGAAGTGAGGTGTTGCGTTTGGGTTCGGTTCAGTAGAACATTTTACAGAGTGAGGCACCATCAGGGTTAGATCATGGCCTAGGACCATTCCCTCACTCTGTTTTACAGACGCAGCAGCAGCAGCGACAGCTCGCAAACATTTTGGCAAAGCGCATGCTACAGGATCAAGGGCGGTAGAAAAGCAACTGCACGGCCTATTCTTCCCTCCACGTTGCTGCATTAATACAGCCAAAGCACATCCATCACATTCATGCACAAACAACACAAAGGCCTTTTCATAGTTTGGTGTGCCCAAAACTGGTGCAGAGCATAATGCAGCAAATCAAACGACTGCTGGTGTTCCGCGTTCCATGGCAATGGCGAAGAAATGCCCTTCTTTGTCAAAGCCCACATCGGTTTGATCACTAGTGAAAAATGTTGGATCCACAACCTACAGTAAGAAGCCATACCTATCAAGGATCTAACTTCCTTCTGTGTATTTGGGACAGACATGCCAGAAATGTGTTTTATACATTCAGGTGTCAATCTTCTTCCCTCCTTTGACAGGAGATAGACTAAATAGGAGACCTCCTGGCAACAATATTGAAACATTTTAAGCAAAGCTTTGTGACCATGCTTAGCTAGATGAATAAGATATAACACAGTGCCCTCCTTACATGCGCTCTCGGAGTCAGCAGCTAAAAGCAAGTCATCAACATATTGAAGCAATGTACAAGTAGAGGGCAATTCAAGGGTATCAAGCTGTTCTTTCAAAGCCCTACTATAGATGCTAGGACTCTCTGTGTACCCTTGAGGTGCACGAGTAAATGTGAATGAGCATCCCCCTAAGGTGAACGCAAACAAGTATCTACTATTCTTGTGTATAGGAATACTAAAGAAAGCATTCTTTAGATCCACAACACTAAAGTAAGTAGCTGTAGCTGGAATCATGGTCAATATTGTTGTCACATCAGGCACAATTGGAAATTCGGGAGTGACGACTTTATTAATGGCATGTAAATCAATTATGAAACGGAATGGAATTGCATTATCGCCTTTCTTGTACACAGGTAAAATCGGACTATTGCACAAACTTCCTGAAATTTCCTCAATCACCCCGCGGTGCACAAAATCGGAAACAATGCATTTCAAACTTTGCTCACCCTCAACTGAAATCTTATACTGGGCAATGCCTGGCAGCACAATCCCATGTTTCAAAACTATCTTAACAGGCTCAATCTGTAAAACACCAACATCGTTGTTGTCAACAGCCCATAAGCTCTCTGGTACATCAATGAATTCTGGCGGGAACGGTCTAGTCAAGAATTGCGAGACAGAAAATTGCTGTGGTGAAATCGTCAAGCGCACTCCATCAGAAAAACAATAAATCACTGCATTTAATTCTTTTAACAGGTTCAACCCCAGCAAATTCTCTCCACAATTCGAAGTCAACAGAAATGGGCAGTGGTCCGTAAAGGGACCCAAAGAAATGGGTACCGGCGAAGAAACTGGACAAACAACTGGCGTGCCAGAAAACCCTACAGAAACATTGGTTTGCCCTTACAGTGGAATGTTTGGAACCCGAGAATGATCAATGGAACACTGATGTGCTCCAGTATCTGTCAAAAACTGATGTTTCCTATTTCCCACCACCATTTCAACGTAGGGACCTTTCTGATTGACGGGAATAGGTGTAGGTTCCAAACCCTGCTTCGGGCAATCCTAACGAAACAGAATATCATCAAAAGGAAGCTCTTCAGATAGATATGCAGCAGAAGGATGATCAAATATGTTCCTAGAATCCACACTCGGAGTCTGATTATCCTGTGAAAAAGGTTGCTGATGATCCTTTGCAAACTGACCTCTACCAGGGTCCCCTACACCTAGGCGACCTCTGGTTAGTCTACCCATATTCCCAAATGTGTTATTTGACCTCTGTCGAAGGACGGGGCATAGTGCTCACCAATGACCCTCTTGTCGACAATAGGCACACTGGTTAATGTTCACAGGACAAAAGGGCACATTCCCTTGCGGAACATACTGACTTCTAATCTGCGAACTACCCCCCCTGGGGCCTCTAACAATTTGCTGTAATAATACTTTAGTCTTTAAATCACCTTTTCTTTTTTCAACTCTATCTTTTTCGTTGTTGACACAATTCGCGTAGTACTGAGCCATGTGCAGTACTTCTGATTGGGACTTCGCCTGCCAAGTGCTCTCAGAAGACATAATTTGTGACTAGATGTCAGGCAGCAATCCACGCACAAATTTGTCCACAAATAAACGTTTCCCAGACTCTGTGCCTAAGTCTTGCCCACTGAAATCTGAGAATACCTGTTCAAACAGATTAAAGAACTCGGTAGCACCCTCAGACTTCCCTTGGACACAGGCCGTAAGTTTGTCCAAAATAATTATTTTCTCAGGAATTATGGTTTTCAATTTTGCAATAATTCTATCAGGCAAAGTTTGTATCACCTGGGGCGGTCTTTCACCAGCTGGCCTTTCCTCATCGAATCTAGTTATATTCGCCCATGTATCTCCCAACCCTGGTACCTCGTCTATAGTCCTAACTTGTTTCCACAAATCTACGGGCAGGAGTACGGGAAATAACAAATCAATATCACCTATGGTGAACACTGAGAACTGCAAGACGGACTCTATTCCTTTATAGAATCCTGTCGGATTTTTCCTAATATCAGGAATAGATTGTCTAATAGTATTCACTTCCTGTCTTGAGAACGGAACATGAACAAACTGTGACACATAATGTGCAGGAATTTTCACAGCGACTATATTTGCTGCATGATCAGCCGCAATCTCAACCTTCTGGACAAATGTCGGAGGAACCTCTCTCATAGGCAACTGAGAAGTAGGCAATTTCGAACACTTACTAAGCAACAGAGCTAAGTCGAGCGCTAAAGCAGTCGAAGAAGTGTCAAGTGAAAAAGCTCTCTTATAAATACTCAATAACTCTGTGGGACAACTAATCTTTCTCTTTACACAATCATCCTGTAGGTACTCTACCATTACGTGTATCACTTTCCTCTGCATTTCTGGCGTATACTGGCTATATGTGTCACATACCTCAACTGGAGTTATCGACATATCTGAAATCCATCTAAGCGCGTCCTTCGTACAAATTCGTGCTTCCTCAGATATCGATTTTCGACAACCATTTCTGTACATACATACTTTCCCCCTCGTTATCCTTATTCTGTAACCTTTCCAACTCCTTTCTATACTCAAATAACCTCTAGACATGCTCATTTACTTTCTCCACAGTGTCTCTTGAAAACGCTACAGTGTTTAGATCCCTTAACCCTTGCGGGAGATCTATTTTATAAAATTTTCTCCACATTACAAATAAATTAATCCCTAAACCTTCAATAAAAACATTTTTCTCAGGAAAATTATCCATATTATAAAGTGTGGCAAATACATTAGCTTGATCATCCCTCTCCATACAATGCTTAGCCCATTTAATCAAATCACGTTTCTTCTCTGGTGGCAGAGTAATGCGAGTGACAACCTTCGACCCGCACCTTGATCGACTACAAGTGGCACAAGACCACTTGGAAGAGGGGGAGCAGGCAAATTCAATGGAGGTACTGTTACTGGTGCAATAAGAAGAAGTAGAGGAATAGGTGGAGGAACAGTAACTGAAGGAAGAGGAACATTAGAAGGAGCAGGAACAACAGGAACAACAGCAGGTAGAGCAGGAATAGCAGCAGGAAGAGGCAAAGCAGCAGGAAGAGGAACATACGTAGGTGGCGCAGAGGCACCAGGCCTTCGTTCATTTAATAATGTGTCTATGAATTTGTCAGAAACATGAAGGTCTTTAGAAGGATAGATTTTCTGAATTCCAAGTGAGAAAGCCCTATCCATATTCCTGTTCGACTCAGAATGCTTATCTTGGTCATACAATAATGCTTTTTCGGCATTCGTTTTATGAACGCGCGCATGTTTTTCTCTACTCTTAAATTGCTGCAACGCTTCTTTTTTCTAATTCTGCAAAACATCAAATGCTGCAGGTCTAGCCTTTTTCTTTAATAGAATTGACTCTAAATACTCAATACGAGGGATTTCAAAACTACCATTGATCGGCCACTGAAGTTAAGAGGCATGTCTGGTTTGTCTGTGCCAAATATCATTAAACACTATACTTCCAATGCCATGCTTGCAGTATATAGTACACGCCGGCGACCCCTCCTGTGGTGCCGGACGGCTAAATTCCAAAGATTGTCTATCACTGCGGAATAACGCCCTGAAGTAGGTAGACAATTTCCCAGGCATATCAAATTATTTGTGTTACCTGGCCAATAATTGTGTCTGCAGATACAATACGCCAAAATCAAATGATCAGGATTATTTAAGAGTCGGGTCACGACTCACCTGATCGATTTCCTAAGGAGGTCCAATCGGATTTCAAAGAATCTTACCTAACTAATCTTACCTCGTGTGTGGTGATTTCGACAAATCTGCCCACCTCGATAAGTGGACCCTCGTCAAGATGCCATTCTCGGACCACAAGCTAATCGTCCAGGGATCGGGTCGTGCAGCGCTGCTGAGGTATCATGTCTCATTCAGTGGGGCCCCTCTTTGTCACACCGTCCGATCCCGGTCTGATAGCGAGGGTCATCCTTCGATAATCCGGCATCAATCTTGAGGGTCCCTATTCGGGCGCCAACTGTGAAAACAAAATCAAAATATCGAGGCTGAGTACCCCAAAAGGAAATACACCGAACACGGGTTACAAAGGAACATACAATGATCTTTAATTTATACTGAATCAGTTACAAAGAACAAAACAAAATCAGATAGCTATCGGCCCTCAGTGCAACACAGCGAACTCCAGCGTGGTTCGGTGTATTCAGTGAGATTCGCTGTACATTAGAATTCGTTGCTCTTTTATACTATTTGCGAACACGATGTCCAACCCTACTTCGGGTTAATATTCCTCTAATACATTACTGATCTAGGGTTCATGCCGAGTTTGCATATCCACATGTAACTAGTTTGCCTTTAATACATACGTCAACAAGCCTACATGGCAACTGTGTATTTTGGGATTCCCCATACAAGTCTTCTCAAACATTAATATAATGTAGTTAAACAAGTGTTCTTAGTTCAGTATTTGAATACACTGTTCTTAACATATGCTTGCGGATTAGTTTCATTGACGCGAGTAATCCTTTACACACAGGTCAACGAAGGACAAGGTCTCAGTTCACAACCCCAACAAGTTGCCTGCAGGCAAGTTACATATTAATTACACACAAAGGTCAAGACGGCCATGTTGTATTTTTCGTAATGACATCGTCCACCATTCTAACTCACAGGGTGACTTTACAAAGCAAACCTAAAATGGCGGATTGACCTAAAATGGTGGCTTATATTGATTCTGAGGTCAGGACCTTGCAACATTGATTTCTTCGCAAGTGGCTTTACGAGCAGCTTGGCGTAGGCCAATATACTTATATTTGTTGCAATAGGAGGTACGATATAATTTCCCGTTTGACAATATGGCACCGTCACTGCAAAGTGCTTGTGTTATTGCAGCAGTCCATGCACGGTATATGCCTGGTGTTGAGCAAAATGTACCTTAGTCAGTGAATTAAATAGTCATGTTAAGTTTACTCAGGAGATCCCTGTTCAAAAGGTTAACTTGGGTATCTTTTGAATACAATAAGGGTGCTGACAACTGATGTGTACATAAGTAATGGGGAAATCTTCAGTAAAAATAAGTGATACAATTGCCCAAGAGTATCCCTGCATGTTCATTATTGTATCTAACAAGGGGAATCTTCCTTCCCAAATACAAGACTTTGTAGCTCCTTTGTCAACCATAAACGTGAAATGTTCAATCTCTTATCTTCACTCATACCTGGGGTTTCTTTTCTGGGTTGGCAGTGATTGGCAGGCCTGCTCACATCAGAGCTCTCTGTGGCCTGTCCTATTGAGATAGGTGTTTGTGCCTGGAAGTGGGAAGGGATTGTCCCCTAAAATGTTAGCTCAGGTGTAATGCATCACTGTGCCTTGGGGCAGGGGATTTTTATACCATGGCAATGATGGGGCCTATGTAGGGGCCCACATCGGGGCCGGCATGGGAGGCTGCTGCATGTATGTCTGTTTGACATTTGGTGTTGGGTATTATATTGGTTGTGTTTGTGCTGGACTTTGGCTGTGCCTGGGGCATATGGGAAATCTGTTGGCTTCCTTTGAGACAGTGGATGATTGGTGAGCGCAAATGCTGAACTGCTCTGATATTTGTAGTGGTTGTTCAAAAAATGGGGTTTGCTTCTGCATTCTCATGCAACATTTCCTCTCTTCACACAAGGCCAACACCGTCCTCCAAACCTGTGCAACATACTTCTAAATCTACCCCCACTACCTTGTTGAATACTTCCTTACCCCCTCTGGAAACCTTTATGCTCCCTTCTGTCATCTGCATACCCCTCAATCCATCCCTACATTGGTCTATTTCAGGCTGCCCTTCTGTGGTGCTAGTAATCATTGTTCCTTCCACAATTAATTTAGCTACCTTCTCCAATACTAGTTTTGCAGGCACACTTTGTGCTTGCTCCATGATCTCTTTCTCCTTCTCTTGTCTCCTACTACAACTATACACTATGTGTGCCTGTATTTCGGCCCATCCCTTTGCCTCAATACCAACCACCTTATCCAAATTATGTTGTACTTCCTTGAGAAGACCCTTGCATAACATGTGATAAAATATAGCTATATTCTTATCCCATGCTTCCCCTGTCTCTGCTCACCATATCTCCTGAATCTGATGATTATAGAGTGCAGGGTCTTCATCTGCCTTCATGGTGTGAGCCATGATTGAAATTATGTCAAGTGTGTCTGGGTATGTGTTCCTCAAAGGTTTCCATATGTGTGCTTGACAATTGTTAAATGGTGTGCTACCATGATTGTCATTGTTCAGATGTATTCATGGATATCCCGCCTTCTTCCATATTTCATCCTCCTTCTCCCACAGCAGTGCGGTGAACAAATTCTTCATGTCCCCTACAGCTAACATGATCCATGCTGTCTGTTTTTCTATAGCATAGATCCATTTGCCTGCTCCCACTGTAAGTGAAGGTAGCATTTTCATTAAGTTGTTTTGATCCATATGGGGCTAGGGCACATAGTGTGCTCTCCGTAGTACCTTTTTCAACAACGGGAACTGTGTTCATCTTTTCTTAGTCTGGGACATCCTACCTCCCTTCTTGCCCTTTGCTAGGGCCACTCGGCCGTGGCCAATTGTAATCCTCAAACAACATGATGACTTTTCCCTTTGTCCACCCTTTCTGCCTCATCCATCACCTACTCCTCTTCTACACCGCTGCTTTCCTTTCTCTACCTACCAAGTCTTAATCTGTGCTATTGTGGCATTAAACACCAAGCAGTGAGACCTCTGGGGCACCCCCTAAATTGGTATGTTCCTTCTTTGCGTCTACCCGAAGGTACCTGATAATCTTAATATCAATTTTAAAAATAATCTGTCCTATCCTCCACTCATCTTTGCTTATCGCTGCACTTTGTCCCTCCACTTGTCCCTGCGTCACTCACACCAGCTCCTCCTCTGCTTTCTTCAATGCTGTTTTTAGTTCTCTACAATCACTATTTTCTACTTCCATAGCAAATGTGTCCTGTGTTCCAGCATTAAATTCCTCTGGGGTTCCTGTTTTGGGTTCGGTGGGGGCGCATACTGGGGGTTGGTGTATCCTGTGGGTGGCTGTGAAGGAAAGCACCCATGAGGAGTTAGGTTAGTGGGGTTGACAATGTCCATGTGTATCTGATTGGCACCCTCTGTGCTGTTATCGAGGTGTTCTCTACATCTTCAAACATTTTCCACCATTTGCATATGCTCTGCTGCGTCCTTAACTTTTTCTCTTTATAAGTTTCTGCCTAATATGTATCCAATACAGCCTATTCATGTGGCTTTCCTCAGGCCAAGATTTAAGCATTCTGCCTTCAGTCCCCTGAACCTACTCACAGTGGTACTACAGGATCTTCTGCATATACTGCAGGAGCATCTTGCACAGGTGCTTTTTGGGCAGAACAACATGATATAACTAGTGATGGGCATGCCCCACAAAGCAGACCAATCATGGGTGTGATACTGCTTTCTCATCTGACCATGTAACTTGGCAATCCCAAATGGCTTCTTGATCTTGAAGCTGTACTTTTTGGCAGCACATCTTGCGACTCCCATCCTGAAGCATGTTGCTTTTCTAGTGTGAATCTTCCCCTTTCTCTTTTGGGAACCAGGTGGCTTTATAAATAACACAGCCAAAGCACTGATGTATTTTTCATATGGATTTGCTCCATTGAGCTTGACACCTGTTCCAATGAAACTGCTACTTCTCAATGGGGGCAGTTTATCTATCCACAACCTAGTTTAGGAGTCTGGAAATATATGAACACCATGTCTTGTTCTAACCAGGCTGTACCTGCTGCACTCGTCTAATCATCAGGCGATAATGCATTCTGTTCTCAGCATATGTGGATGGCTCAGCCTTTCACTATTAACTAAACATCAACTAAAAATCAACATCTATGAATATTTGTTCTATCCTATTGGTCAATGGCCTATCTGTGATGACATAAATACAAACCCATGTGAATGAACTGAAGAGGGAAAATGGGATGTTCCTTTCCCCCAATTCTCATCCAGACCATGGCCTAGAACGTCACGACCCAAGCACCCCCCACAAGAGGAATTTGACCCACTCACAGATGCCCGGACATCAACATTCACTGTGGCCACGCCCCACCCGGCCAGAGGAACTGTCCGTTAATCAAACCACATGTCGCAACCTCAGGTGACGCCGACATTGACCATATGGATCAAATTGATTAAACAGCAACAATGAAAACCATCATCGTTAGAGATGCCATGACGACATAGCCAACGGATGGTAACATATGTGCCACCATGCACACTAGACATACCCACACCAATCCACACAAAGAACATACTCAGCACCATGACGTAGGGGACCGTCACATTCATCCATGCATCGTTGTTATTTTTCACATAGGCTAAACTACAGCACTGCGGAAACGCAAGATGCAAGAAGAGCTTTTGTACATGCTTTCAAAAGCGTCCTTGCTACTAAAACCATGGTGACGTAAGACACCTATATATAAGGACCCATGTCGCCTGCGCAACCCCCCCGTGTCGTGAGCCATCTGCCTCCATCCATAGGCGAGACCAAAGTAGGCCTCAGTACCAGAGTAGGCTGTAAAACCAGAGCCACAGGCCCAAAAAGACACCTGGGTCATCCCACTAATCAAAAAACCCACTCTTGACCCAGCCAACCCGTCTAACTCTAGGCCGATAACAACTGTACCCTTCTTACTAAAGATACTAGATAGAGTAGCCTACCTGCAAATACAGGCTTATCTAGAAACAAACAATATTCTGGGACTAAGGAAATCCGGCTTCTGACTTAGACATGGCACGGAAACTGCCCTAATAGATCTCACTACTCAGATTCAAATTCTAAAAGACAATGGCAAACTAGCACTGCTCTTATTGCTTGATCTGTCAGCAGCTTTTGACCTGGTCAACCACCAAATGCTTTGCCACCACCTGAAATCTGCAGCTCACTTTTCCGACCCAGCCACTGCCTGGATCAGCTCCTTCTTGGCTAACAGAACCATGAGGGTCTTTTCTCCTACTGACTTGGCTGAACCCTCACCAGTCCTGTGTGGTGTCCCACAAGGCTCTTGCATGTCCCAAATGCTCTATAATGTATTTACGAAGCTCCTTTTCGATATCCTTGACTATCTGGGTGTCACGTATGCTAATTATGCGGATGACACCCAGATACTCATTCCTATCTCTGGGGACTATGAAACTGATCGTAAAACCCTCAATTAAATATACGCAGTAATACAAGCGTGGATGGCACACCATGGACTTTGTCTCAATGACGAAAAACGGAGTTGATTATCCTTGGTACTCATGCTAAACTAAAAAAAAGTAAATACTGCTTTCAAATCATTCACTATTGATGGTAACCCCATCCCTGTCTCTAATAATACTAAAACCCTTGGTATCTACCTCGATGCCACATTATCCTTCACCAAACAAACCAATGCAATAGCGTCTTCAGCCGCCTACACATGTAAACTTTTTACTGCATGTAGGCAGTTTATCTCCACTCCCAACTGCATTACTCTTGCTAGAAGGTTAGTCTTGTCCAAAGTAGATTATTGTAATGCCCTATACTTAGGCACTAGCCGCAAAAATATTCACAAACTACAAGTAACTCAAAATAACGCTATTAGGGCAGCCCTCAACATCCCTAAGAAGTCGCATATCTCTGAGACTAGACGTAATCTGCATTGGCTCCCTACAGAGCATAGAATATCCCTCAAAGCTCTTGCCCTTACCCACAAAGCCAGGGCTAACCTCGCACCATCCTACATCTCTAACCAACTTACCCCACATACATCTACAAGACCACTTAGAACAGCTCAAGTTAACACTATGGCCCTCATTACGACCCTGGCGGAAAGTGACTGACCGGACCGCCACAGCGTAAATAGCGTTTCCACCATTGCACGAAGGAGCAAAGTGCGGCCCATTCCGACCCATCGGGCACGAGCACCACGCCATGGCGGAAGTGCAAAGTCCGCGATGGCGGAAATGACCCCAAAACGGCCCACACCGCCGCCGTACGGCGCCCTAGGTGCAATACCGCCACCCCTCTTAGCGGTCACCGCAGTGTGCGCCTACCGCAAAGTACGGTGACCGGAAATATACGGAAACGGAAGTTAAAACATGGCCCCGGAACGGGAAACATCCCGCCGTACACCTATAAAACCACTAAAACCACACAACCACTAAAATCACTACCCTGAAACACACCCCAACCCGTCATCCACCCTAGCGAAACCAAGAAAAATGGGAAAAGTAGCGAAGAAAGCGTGCGAACGCAAGCGGCAGGTCCACTTCTCCCGTGAGGAACTCACCGTGCTAACAGAGACCCTCCAGGAGAATGCTGCCGTCGTCTTCTCCACGCAAATGACCAGAACGGCACTTGCAAACAAGAAGGCCATATGGGCTCTGGTGGCACAGCGGGTAAGTGCGGTGGGGACCGCACCCCGCACCCCACAGCAATGCCGCAAGCGATGGGACGACCTGCGGATACGCGTCCGCAGCATACTCTCTCCAACCGCAACATTGCCACAGCCACCGGGGGAGGTCCTGAATCACCCATCAAGTTGACCCCCTGGGAAGAAATCTGTGCGTCCACCATCGGAATGGAGAGCATAGAGGGAGTCGGAGGGATGGAGAAAGGAGTGCAGACATCCGAAGATTCAGGTAGGTGGGCCAAATTAAACAATGCCAAATCCACACAGTCCATCCATGTGAAGTACCATGCGTCCACATAGTGCAACAGAAACACATGTCCAGGAGAACGTCCACACACATCGGCCTGATAGCGCACGTTAAAACCCACAATAAATACATAAATAATTAAAAACCCCTAAAACACGCACTACACGTGCAGCAGGCACACCCTAACTGCAGGCTGCCAAACAACTGCACCCTCACTCCACACACAAATGAAACCACCTCCAAGGCCCCGACCCAAATCACCCTCAGGTACCACTCCAATGCATGTGATACAATGCCATTCCAATTCCCACAGACCCATCAATAACCCTCGCCCTCCTTTACTCCACCACAGGGTCCGATCCAAACGACGAGCTCCAGGACACCCCTACCAGCACACCTGCAAAGAGGGCCAAGACCAACGGCCAGAGACCCTCCACCTCAGCTGCACGCATCAAGACACGGCAGCAGCACAAATCAGGTGGCAGCACAGAGGAGGGAACATCAACAGGCACCCCAGCAGCCAGCATGCCAACAACACCACCACCACAGGTCCCCCCAATGGATGCCACAGAAGGCACTGCCTCTGGTGGCAGCAGCACCATAGGTGACACCCCATTGATGGCAGCATGCTCGGACACCGAAGACGGGGATGTCGAAGTCAGATCCATCCATGACCTGTCCCAATCCCCGTGTCTGTCCCATCCCGTACAACATGAGGATACCACGCAGGGGCACCCACAAGACGACGACTGGCCATCCCCCACAAGCCCTGTGGCAAGGCAACATGAGGACAACAGCCCCTCTGTGACACCCCCGCAAATGGCCATGGCCCAGCAGAGGCAACAGTCCCTCGACCAGTTATTCGTGCAACAGCAGCAAATGGCCACGCTCCTCAAGGACCATGCCGATGAATGTGGGGGCACTAAGGCAGACATAGAAACATCAACTGAGACACTTAGGGCAGAAATGGAGAGAGGTACAGAGACGCTAAGGGCACAAATGGAGAGTAGCACCGAGAGCCTGAGAGTCCAAATGGAGAGAAGCACCGAGAGCCTGAGGGGGGAACTGCATGCGACGTCCAAAGACGTATGTGCCGAACTTGCCGCAGTGCGCCGTGTGCTCACTGAGCTCTCGCAAACCCTTAGGGACATGCATGGACGTGAGCAGGCAGACACATCATCCGTTGCAAGTTCCGTCCAGGGCAGCCCCCAACGTAGATCTGGGAGGAACCTGCGCTCCACAGGCAGGGGTGCCCCTGATACCCGCAGAGGGGGCTTGCAATAGCGACTGCCCACTGACAATGAGCATCTTTGGACACTGGTGTTCGGGGGGGAGGTAGGAGGGTGGAGGGGGTGTGTTGGGCTCACTTGGGTGGCGGGTCGATAGGGTGTTCAACATGATATCACATATGCCATAAACAGTGCACGATCAACCAATGAGATGTGTGGACATTGATCTTTGTGTACTAGGCCATCATAGGCGTACAGTCCATATTGTGCATGTCCCAGACACACACAGTGCCACGAGTCCCGTGTCCATGTATCAGCCACCAGGCGTGAGTGCTAGAAGCATGCATCAATGAGATGCTGACGAATGTCACGGGCCTCCGGTGCCTCGCAGACTCCATGAGGTGCTGCCACATCCCCACCCTCATCATGACCATCATCAGGTGCTTGCAGTTCTGCGTCAGGGGGCATGGGCACATTTCTACGTACGCACATGTTGTGGAGCATGACACATGCCATGACCATCTTTGCAACCTTCTCATGGCGGTACAGGAGTGCCCCGCCAGACCTGCTGAGGCAGCGGAAACGACCCTTTAGTAGGCCGAATGCCTGTTCGATGACTACACGGGTACGTGAGTGGGCATGGTTGTAGTCCTCCTCATGCTGGTCCCGTGGGTTCCGGACTGGTGTGAGGAGCCATCTCTTCAGTGGATATCCAGCATCACCTGTATGTGGACGAGAAAGGCATGATGTGGAATGCCATTGCTACGTACGCACACCCCCCCCCCTTCCTGCCGGGTCATTGCCAAATCACATACCCCACATAATCATGCATGTAATGAGACTCACCGAGTAGCCAGGATCTGTTCCCTGCGTGTCGCTCCATGTAGCGTGGTATTGTAGAGTTCCTCAAGACCATAGAATCATGGGTTGATCCAGGGAATCGGACACAACAATGTGTAATGATCCTGTTGGAGTCACACACCATTTGTACATTCAGGGAATGAAATTGTTTTCGGTTGCGGTACTGGGCCTCCATGGCATGTGGGATGACCAATTCAACATGGGTGCAGTCGATGGCACCAATGCAACCCGGTATGCCGGCAAGTGCATGGAATCCCACTTTTGTGTTGGTAATTTCCTGCTCCGAGCGTGGTAGAGAGATGTAGTCGTCTGCGTGCTGCAGGAGGGCATCGAGCACTTGCAATAGTGTCCGTGAGAACAGTGGCTGAGAAATGCCATGCAACTGTCCGACTGTGTGCTGGTAGGTGCCTGTGGCCAGGAAGTGTAGTACAGACACCACCTTCAGTAGGGGTGGGATGGCGGTTGGGCTATCTATCATGCTGACAAGGTCAGCCTGTGTCATGTCCACAATGGCGGCTATGGTGTCCCGGTCCAGACGGTAGAGGGTGTGGATCTGCTCATCAGTGAGGTTGAACGGATGTGCTCGGAGGCGTGGGATTGCGGGCTGCCTGCGTGGTGGTAGTGGCTGTGCTGGCGGCCCTTGCTGGCCCTGCCTTGGCCTCCTCCTCCTCCTGCGTCTCCTCCGTGCGGCCGGTTGTAGTTGGTGTTCGTCTTCTTCTTGGAGTTGGAGTACTTGCAGTGCTATCAGGTCCCCCAGGGCCAACATCGCGAGTCCTGCCGGTAGCATTTCGGTGTGGTTGTGGGAGGAGACTGGGTGTGCAATTTATGTGTTTTCAGGCTGTATGGCCTCCACCTGTGGTGATTAATTCCACCTGTGCAAACTGCTCTCCCCTTTGGCCGGGCACGTCCCGCGCACAACGCTGCAATTCGGGGAATGGCATCTTGCTATTGCAATCATGTATTTGTACCCGATGGCCGTGTAAGATTGGTTGATATGTTCATTCTGCTGTGGTCCCATTGTTTCCCATACTATCTGTGCAGTCGCAAACAGACTTGTGAAGGGTCAGTGGAACGTAGTACTCGAGTAACGGTGGGCCCTCATGCATCACTGTACCGAGTTGCAACGACGGGCGGGGCGTCCCATTTGTGGGTGAAGGCAGTTGCCATTTTCACACACAGCCGCACTCGATGGAATAATTAGTGATTTCAAACGGCCACAGATGCCTTTTCGACGTGATGTTGCAAATGAGGAATTCGAAGGGCGGCGCTTTCGGTTTCCAGCTAGCGGCGAGGAGATGCCCACAGGTCTGACTGCAAATATAACGTTCTATTGTTCAATGTCCTTGAGACAGGGGCCATGGCGAGGAAGCAATGATTGATATGAATAGTTTGGGATGCGCAATAGCTACGTGGCCGATGAGGCCGGCCGTTCCCAAATACATGTTACTTCACGACACTGGAATTACGGGCTGGGGCACTGTGGATTTTGCAGGCTGCATAACGCACAGACTCAATGGATGTTTCTAATGTCATGTGAGTAATTATTCAGGCGTTTTGATCCCGGGATGAGGGAATGATGGATGGATGCATGGGCAGGTGATTTGATACAGAGTTTGCCATGTACAGGGCTTCTTGGGATCTATCCGCCTCCCCTACGCTATGTGATGCAGGGCTGCCATAGTGGGACCATCGTCTATCTGGCCTTGTTGAGCCCTCCCTGTCTCGACGCGCCCTCAGACACTTGTGTCCATGCACGTTAACATTCCCATCTGATGGATTCTGTTTTGACAGACGCATGCACAGGTACACTCGTTTGTGATGGTGTTTGCACCTCGATATAGATGGTTATGAGTCGCAAGTGGTTTTGGGGTGGTGATGATCCTTTGGAGTGGGCTAGCATGCATATGGCTGTGGATTTAGTGTGATCATTGAAGTGAGTTGTTGGAATGTAGTTCTGATGGCCATTCTGTTCTTTTTCTTTTCTTTTGGTTGACAGGTATCTCATCCCCTTTTGCCACTGCCATCTGTATGCCACTCCTGCAGATGGCTTTTACTCCCGACACCTGCTGCTTCGTGTTAATCAGTGGAGCAGCATTACGATCTTATGGGACGATCGCCAATGGCCCACATGCCCTTACGCAGTACTGGTGGCTCGGAGCAACATTTCGGCCTTTCAGCTGGACTAGTGCCTCCCCATTGGGACGGCCCTGCGGTTCTGTGCGCTTCCATGTTGCCTTTTCGTACGTGAATGTGGCTCTGTGTACCATGAGGGAACAGGGCGTCACACAAGTAGTGGCTGGTCATTTCTTGCGGATGCAGCCCACAATGGTGAAAAGTGTTTTGGAGTTCATGGCCTGATGGCTGTATGGGCTTGGTGATTTTGATGTGCATTAAATTTCTATTCTGATTTGGCCCGTGTAGCGTTTTTCTTTGCAAGTGATGTGGCATATGCCTATTTGGGGGCGATGTATTGTGGGGAGATCTGCATTGGGTTCCAGCTTCGGAGTTTAGTTGCGTGGTACTGTGCTGGGCGCGTTTGCCTACGAAGCCCGTGAGGTCAGGGATGGGGGTTGCCAATATGACAGTTTGAATGTTGTCATGCTCAGGGGCGGGGGATTGGGTTTTGTGTGACAGATGCCGGTCAGCCAGGTGGACTGGTGGAATGATGTGATTCTCGGAATATTGCTGGTCACAGGTGCCTGTGTTTGCGTGCGTTTCTTGGTGGGGGACTGTGGTCATGTCCATTGGGATGGCTTCTGTATTCGTGCCATCTGTGCCCTGCAGCTCCCATTGGCCCCTGTTGTGTTTCTTTTGTTCGTTGGCATGCATGGGTGACTTGTACATTTCAATGGTTGCATTGTGACTTCATTGCACCTACGGGGAGTTGTACTTTGTGGGCAGGGAGTGGTGTACAGGCACTCAGTGGGGCCGTTTACGGTTGATTCGCGATGCCGTACTTCTCACCATGGCGGAATGGTACATTCCGCCATGCTTGATGGCGTTAGGTACATGTCCGCTAGGGTCGGAATTGGCGTACCCTTGCGCCATGGTGGTGTTTGCGGTTTGGCATGGCGCGCGCGCGCGTGCTTGGTGCAGTTAGCGTTGGCGTTCACTACGGTGTCGCTAATGGCTTCGTACTTTGCGGTGACGGGTCATAGTCGCACCAAGCGCTATTCGATGGCGGTATTGCATTTCCGCCATCGTTTTCCGAATTCCGCCAGGGTCGTAATGAGGGCCTATGTCTATACCAAGATTTAAACTCCATAACTCGGGAGGAGTTAGTTTCCCTGTACAAGCCTCAAAGCTATGGAACACTCTACCTGGTCCAATCAGGTCTGTAACCTCCTTCAACCCATTTAAATGCAACACCAAACGTTGGCTTCATGGCCTGGACACATTGACAGCTTAACATCTTAGAGCTTAGATTTACTGTATACCTACTGTACATATTGTAAATAATATTACTATCTGTCTCACCTTCGGCCCACCGCCTTAATTGCAACATGTATGCTTGTACCTGTAATACCAATGTATGTATTTATTTGTAACCACAACTATTGTAACTGTTGCCTACTGCTTGCTTATGTAACTGTACTCTTATGTAACATGATCAAAAAACATACGCGCCCGTATGCCCCTGGGCCTGGTTGTGCTTTATAAATAAACCAAATACAAATACAAATACAAATACAGAGCAGCTCAGACAGAGCTGCAACACGCTGATCGTGCAGAATGAACCCCGACAAGGGCCTCACAGCCAAGGCCACGAAGTTGCAACTACACGCCGCGCGCCCTGAGCCAAGGTTACACCTGCCACAGCTAACCGCCCCTCTCCGCCGAAATACAAATCAAATGCTCATAATTCTTCTCCAGCCACTGTCTAACAACAGGTGACTAGGCCGACCTGATGCGATGCCAAGTAGCAAGGACCAGGGAAACTCTGAGGTCTCACGTTTGGGACACAGACTGCAACAATAAGGTGACAAATTGGACACTGGCGGCAGTGAGAAAGAAGCGCTCCTGCAGCAAATTGCAGACCTGTCCATTGTTCACCACCGACACATAGTCATACATTGTTTCTAACACCAGGTACATCGTGAGCTGGGAACAGCGATGGTCCCAGGCTTGGGGGCTCATGGATGAACCAATCAGGGTGCGTGGGGCTAACCACTGACAGCATCACAACCTAGCCAATCACTAACCTTCCCTATGTAACCATTCTGTCGTAACAATTTCTAGGGACGACCCAAGCGTACCACCTGACCTCTTTACCAATTACTAACGATTCTATATGTGTCTATACTAACCCTATCACTCAAGGAGCCAACCCGAGGTGGCGTTAGGTTTTGGGGAAGTTTTCCCATGTGATGCATGGTGCAGCGTCACACAAGCAGAAAAAGGGCCTGCGAGCAAACTCTTGTGAGAAGTGTTCCCGGATGACCTGTGATCCCAGAACCTATCCCTGCCGTTTCATCTAATAAACAGCAGTAACGCCTTGCTCTTGCATGTGTTTCATACTCATTGGGGACTGCGGGAGGAGTTGGGGCCTCCCTCACCCCGGAGGTCCGCCGATGGCCCTGCCGACCCACAGAAAATCACCCCAACAAGTTTGAGGCACTGCTGAGATCTGTTGATATCTGACATTTGGGTAGAGGCAAAAGGGAGATGCAGCCTGCTCCAAGGTAGCCTGGCAACGCGGGCCCCTTCGCCATTGCCCCCTTTGGAGGACTACAGGACCGTCGCGGAACTGCAAGACGACCGGACTGCGCAATCCGGAGAGTGGCTGTCGGGAGCCGACTTGAGAAGTATCCCACCCGCGGTTGGCGAGTGTCCAGACGGGGTCCAGATGAGGGGAGGTGGCGAGCAGATTGGGAGGAGCACCCGCAGCTGAGTGGCACCGGCAGGCGAAAGCTGATGTGAGTATGGCACATGCAACCAGCAATGTAAAGTTGTGTGGGTGGTGGGAGGAATGGTAACGAGGGTGGCGGGTGGCTTTACGGTGTGTCCAAAGATTTTGGAAATTGACCAGCGGTTGATGTGTGAAGTATTGCGGGGTTGGGCGCAAAGGCCACCCCGTATAGTGTTGCAGAGTGAGTAGGGTGGGGCTTGAGGGGAAAGGGGGAGGAGCCAAAATTATGATTGGAGGTGCACTAAGTAGCGGCTGCACAGGAAAGGCGGGGGAGCTCAAAAGCATGCTGCGCAGGACACAAAGTCGTAGGGGGCATCGCGCGCCACGGGCCGAAAGGGGGCCAAACATTGGAAAGAGAAGCATAAGGAAGGTGACGCAATAGAAAAGGAATGAAGGGCGGTGGCTCTGTATTGTAATACAATTGCTTTCTTTGCAGCGGAAAGTTTACGGGGCCAGGTCACGGTGGTGAGGAGGTAAAGTTTTAATAAAGTCTGTCTATTATGGAATAGGGGCAGGGTATAGGGCCACCACACTAACAACGCCACTTCAGCACATATGTGCTACACCAACACAGCATAGAGATAAAATAGTAAAATACAGTATTGAATAGACACAAGAGACAGACAACAAAACAAGAATACCATGGCCGCCCAATGGCACTTTTGATACGTACACACAGCACTCAGTGCTAGCATATCTCCACAACACTTATAAAGGAAAAAAGCTAACAAACCACCTAGTTTCTCTCAAAATTGTTCCAGGGATGCACGCCTGGGGTAAAGGGGATGTTAACAATGTAGGGAGTGAAGGAGGAGAAGGTGAAAGAAGAGGGCGGGTGTAGCGCGCCTCCAGCACCTCCCAGCGTGGAGGAGAGCGAGGAAGAATCGGAGGGAGCATACCCAGTAGCAGAGGTAAAGCAGGAAAGCGAGGATGAGACACCTATAGATAAGGAGATAAAGAAGGAAACAGAAGGGCAGTCCCGCGTGAGAGAATTAAGAGAGGTGGCACGATCACAGTTGACAGCTGCAGAAGGCTATTAAAACCCCACGTTCAGCCCGCCGCTGTATGCAGACAGTTACCAAAAAGGGCGGGGTGTGGGGAGTGCCGCAGATGCACAACAGGCAAAGATGAGCATGGGGAGTGCACAAAAGACACAAATGGACTTTGCAAGCATAGGACCAGATGTAACAAGTGTTACTGAAACTACGGGGGAAACTAACAGAAGAAGAGGAAGAAGCGGACAGCAAGGTAGGAAAGGAGGAGGAGGGAGGAGTGTAAGGAAGATGCGAGGTAGGTACAACAGAAGACGGAACAATGACAAGGGCAGAGGAGGCGGTGTTAGAGGAAAAGCTGGCGGAACTGAGGGAGGCACGGAGTGTGCTGATTAGGTAACTGGAGCAGGAGGAACGCGACAGACAGGAGAAGAGGACGGGAGGGGAGGGCGATAAAGCAAGGGCAAAAAAACAAGAGAAGAGAAGAGGAAGAAAGAGTAAGACCGCCTAAGGGGGATTGCGGAAAGGGTAGCACGCATGGATCAGCGGGAACTTCAGAGGAAAGAAGAAGAGCGAGAAGAAAACGACAGGGAGATGACGCTATGGAAAAGGAAGATTATTGCAGAGAGTGCACATAAGTATGAGGAAGGGAGAATACTGGAGAGCTTACTGGAAAAGGAGGGCGTGGCATGGTAGTGAAAGGATAGAGATGCCAGGGCACTCAAGCAGGTAAGTGACGGAATAATGAACAAACCTTGCAGAGTAAGGACAGAAGTAAAAGATGAAGGGAATAAACAGAGAAATACGGGATCAAGAGGATCAAGTAAGGCACATGAGGTTAAGACACCTGCAAGTAACACAGGGGGAGCAGCGATGGCACAAGCGAAGGGGACAGGTGAGTACAAGGACATAGAACTGGAAACAGTAACAGTAGGAGGGGAAAATATAACTACGAGGTTGGCATTCTCGGACGGTTTTTGCAGTGGGGAAGATGAAGGATCGTGTGAAGGACAAAGTGATGGAAGCGGGAAAGGATTAAGCAAACTATACATAACACGCACAGACTGCGGATTGTCATGGGAGTGCAGGGCACAAGAAGGGGGAGAGATATGAAGGGCAAACGAGAGACAGCAAAAAGGAAGGGCTCAAAGACAACCAACACCACCAGCACCACACACACCATATGTCAACATACTTAGGGACCTCCCAGGGCAGAGAATGGAGGAATTGGCAACACCACATAACAAGAAACAGGTAGAGAAACGAAGGGGACATGTGGCCGGGGGAGAAAATAGACTTACACAACACCTTACTGACTTTATTGAGGACTTTCTGACATAGAGGAGGAGGCTAGTGAGTATACACATACACCACCACACAAATGCACACCAGGGAGGTGAGGTAATACACACAAATGCCATTACTAGAAGGAGGGGGAGCAAGGCCACAATACGTTCCTTGGAAGAGAAGGAGAACATTAAATGTAGACTGCCATCATTGAGCGGAGGAGCTGGGAAATGGATATACGAAATGGAAAAACAAACATCTGGACTAAAGCTCGCAGTGGGTGATGTGAAGGGGTTGTTAATTTCCATATTGGATTATGCAGCAGATGACATTTGGAAGAGGGCGGGGTTCCCAGGGGTGACGATTAATGATACATCACATGATGGAGCACCATTTGCGAATTGCAGACACGCATTATGGCAGGCACTAAGAATACAGTACCCAGACACATCAGACATAGGAGTAATAACATCACGCAAGATGCGTGAAAATGAAGACCCTGTTAGTTACATCCAGGAAATCCAAGAGAAGTGGCGCTTGTAAACGCAGGAACCGTGGGACAAGACGTTAGCAATTTTTTACCACATACTGGTACAGGGCCTCCCAGAGCCGGTACAAAGGCAGCCAAAGAAACTGGTAGGAATGGAAGCAAAGGCGTGGCCAGAAATACAACTAAAAATAGTTCACCATTGCGATTATGGCAGGAAAAGATGAAGCAGAAAGAGATGGATAGGAAGGCAGAGGAGACAAAATTGGTACAAAAGAAACTGTCCAATTATGCAATGGAAGGTGCACTAATAACAGGCCCACACAAGTAACACAAGCGTCAGACGCAACGCAACACCACCCAGTAGCACAAGTTCAGCCAGCACAGATAACAACACAACAAATGCAACACCACCACCATACACAGCACAACACTTCTATGCTCCTCAGGTGGGGGTGGATACACACAAATGGTGAATGGACGAATGAGCAACTATAGCGGAAGGGGCGGGGTAACAAGAGGGTGGGATATTTGGACCAGCAGCACCACAGCAAGGGGGAGGGTTCCGAGGATACAGCACATATGGACATCAAGGGTACTTAGACAACACTGGGGGGTACCCATGGCAAGCATGAGAACCGGCAACATGTTGGACGTGTGGGGTGGTAGGGCAGGATGGGAAGAGCAGGGGCAACAAGGTTACAATGGGGGACAGCAGTATTACCAACAGGCACCACAAAAATAGGTGACACAGACACAAATACAACAACCAATGCCACCATAGCTTGAATACACAATGTCCCCCACACAACTGGTGCAACATCTACCAGCACAGCAGCAAGCACAACAACAAATTACAACGGCACAACAACAACACGTCCAGATGGTACAACAACTAACACAGACAAAGGACAGCAAACAATCTCCCGCAGAGGAACCAATGCAACAAACACATTTGGGAGGGTGACAAAATTGGGTCACAACCCATATACAGGGAACGGACAATCACTATACCCCCAATAGGACAGGCCACAGACGTCCTTGCTGTGTCCCATCCTATCGGTAACACCTAACCCTCCGGAGGAACCACACATAAAGGTGGCGATAGGTAACAAAACATTTTATTTTTTAGTAGACACCGGTGCAACTAGGTCTTGCATCAGGGAAGGGAAGTTTAAATTGTCAGGCGATGCCATGCACACTCAAGGATTTTCTGGGGCTAAAGGGCTGGTTCCTTTTACTGATAACATCGCCCTATCTGTTGGGGAGCACGACTTATCTCTACCCTTGTTATACTCAAAACAATCACCAGTAAACATCCTTGGAAGAGACATCATGAGCAGATTGAACATGACTATCTCTTTCACTGACAAGGGAATAGTCTGCTCCACACCAGGCATAAACATGCTCACAGCCCGACACATACTACAGGCTTACTGTGGCAAGAAAGTGATAAGGGCAGAGCCAGTGGACAGGGAACCTTTTCAATACGGGACAGACATGGCAATAGTGTGGTTACCAGGAATAGAGGGCAAAGTGTGAAGGAGGTCAGGAGCATATCTTTTCAGGCCAGAGACACCCACTGATGAAGAGGAAGGGGCAATAATATCAGTAGACATGGAGAGTATTGTTTCAAAAGCAGACTACATTGCAGTACACGCACAGGATGGGGAAGGGAAGGCATGAAGAGCAGGGATAGCAATGGCAGAAGGATGCAGGCTTACACAGATATCAGATGAAGAGCTCTTTTCTGATGAGAAAGGAGATGGGGAAATGGTGTTTGACATGAGCGTTTACATTTGGCTGAAGGTAACATTCAAAGACGTAGCTCAAAAGATGGCAATGGCGCTGGAAGCACCCTGCCCTACCAAAGTACAATTCTATGAGGAAAACTTAGCTGCTGTACCCGCCTCTTTATGGACCACTAGTCCCTATGACGATGGTTGCATCAAAAGCATTGGAGGAGTGAAAATGAGGCTAAAGAAAGGTGCAATGCTGCCCAGGGTGAAGTAGTACCCACTATCAAAGGAAGCTGATGAGGGGATATACGAGACAATATATCCTCTAGTGGATAGAGGAATACTAGTACCTTCAGAATCACCATGCACCACGGCAGTGTATCCCGTGCGTAAGGCAAAGAGAGGGTCCTGGCGTTTCATCCAGGATTTAAGGCCTCTCAACAACATTGTGGAAGCAGAGTACCCTATTGCAGCTAATCCAGCAACAATATTATGCGGGATTCCAGCAGAGGCATCATGGTTCACCGTGATCAACCTCAAAAACGCTTTTTTCTCCATTCCAGTACCCAGATTCACAAGATCTAACAAGTTTCACATACTGCAACACGAAATGGAAACACACTAGGCTGCCCGAAGGGTACTGTGAGTCACCGTCAATCTTTAACAGAATTATACAAATGGATTTGGGGAACATAGAGATGGAAATCACGGTGCTGCAGAATGTAGATGACATAATAATATGCAGCACCTCTGAAGAAAAGTGCAGGAGGGACTCAGTGAAAATGCTTACAATACTAGCTGAGAAAGGATACAAGGTTGACAAAGAGAAACTGCAATATTGCCAGGAGCAAGTACTCTACATTGGACAGATAATTTCACAGGAAGGAACGAACATTGCACCACAAAGGGGACTAGCAATACAGAACACACGACAGCCGCAGACAGTGAGAGAACGGCAGCAGTTTCTTGGGCTGTGCAATTACTGCAGAGCATGGGTTTTTGACTACAGCTCATACATAGCACCTATACTCGAGGCACTCAGGGAGGCACAGAGGGGGCATGGGAAGTTGGAATAGTATGAGAAATGACAGATTAATTTAATTAATTAACAAATGCTATCTCAACTGCACCAGTATTAGCCACCCCCAATTATGAAAAGGAATTCTACATTTTCTCACATTGTGACACTGCAGTAATGAAAGCAGTACTGACCCAAAAGACAAGCATCGGGTACAAGCCAGTGGCGTTTTACAGTGGCCATTTAGACACAATAATGACGGGACATTTCCTGTGTGAACAAAGCCTAGCAGCTGCAGCATTTGCAGTGGAAAAATGGTCACCCATCACAATGGGATGCAAAACAACATTGTATGTGGAGCATGCCCTCTTTGCAATATTGACAAAAGCTAAGTCAACACTGACAAACCCAAAGAGCAACTGGGTATGAAATATTATTGTCAAGGCCGGAATTGACAGTAGTGAGATGCAGTAATATAAATCAGTAAATGGAGAATATTCACACCACTGCCCAGAAGCTATTGAAATTACTCAGGAGCAAGGAAAGTGGAGGAAAATGTATTAGAGCGGGGTGAGGTTGTGTACATAGATGGGTCATCAACAATTGACCAAAGTGATGGGATAAGAAGGACGGGAGCAGCTGTAGTGTGGCTAAGAGAAGACTGGACTTTCGTTCCAGTAAGATGTGTAAAATTACCCCAGCACTACTCGGCACAAGCTGCGGAGTTAGTAGCACTTATCTTGGCCCTAGAAGAGGGAAACGACAAAAGAATAACAATATACTCAGACAGTGCATATGTCACATCAACAGTACACTCAGGATTAATAAAATGGGAAAGGAGAGGATTTAGAAGAGCTGATGGTACTCCGGTACAGCACGCGCTCCTACAGGCCAAATTAATTGAAGTAATTAATTACCCGATAGAGGTAGCCCTTGTGAAGTGTCAGGCACACTCCAATGGTGATGACGCAATATCAAGAGGTAACGAAACAGCTGACTCTCATGCCAAATATGCGGCATACTTTGGCAAAATATGGACCCTCCCAGAAAAACAAAAAGAAAAGGGGGGTAAGGAAAATGTTAATGATGGATGGGTATATACATATCCCAGAGACACAAATAATGGAATTGCACGCAGCAGCACCAATGGCAGAAAAGGAACTGTGGGTAAAAAGGGGAAGTACCATGTCCTCCACAGATGCATTATGGCAACAGAACAACACAGGGAAAGTGGTGATGCCCCTAGCACTATTGAAAATAGCCCTGACCCAATTACACCATCCCACGCATACAGGGAAAGAGGTCATTGCAGCACGAATAAAAGAAAACTGGTTTTGTCCCGAGCTAAACTCACATGTTGCTAATTTCATCAGTAGCTGCCTTACATGCCAGCAATTTACAGCCGGTCACACGCTGCAAGTGATAAAAGGTACCATACCCCGGCCTACACCACCATATTGACTATGTTGACATGATCAATGTATGTCAAGGCTACAGATACATGATTGTAGTGGTGTGCCCATTCTCACACTGGATCGAGGCTGGTCTATGCTCCCATGCTGATGCATTCAGAGCAGCAAAGTTCTTTGTGAGGGAGGTCTTCCCGAGGTGGGGGTATGCAAGGTATTGCGGTCAGACAATGGCCCCCACTTTGCTAACAAACTGTTCCAACACATAACTACCCTCTTAGGGATAAAGCATAAGTTTGCATGTGCATACTACCCTCAAGCAAATGGCGTCTGTGAACACCTCAACGGCCTCCTAAAGGAAGAAATAGCAAAAATCAAGCAAACAACAAAGAAGAGTTTGCTGTACTGCCTTCCTTTAGCTTTGTTTGAATTAAGAAATAGACCAGGGTCAGATCACCACCTTACACCCCATGAGGTTGTGACTGGTCGCCAAATGCACCTCCCACTCACACCACCATCAAGGGCCACAACTGACTGCCAAGCAACAAGTACTGTTTTTGGTGATGAAATGCATGGATATGTCTCTTCCTTGGTTACTAGTGCCGTTTTTATCTCTCAACAGATCAAACGGGCACAGGGCGGATCGAAAACGATCAGCAAGGAGAAGCCCTCAACAAGGAACAAGAGCAGACTACACAGTGGATAGTGAAAGAGGGAAACGAGGTACTCCTGAGGAACTTCCGGCAGACTTGGAGTATTCTGAGATTCACAGGTCCATATCTGGCAGAGAAGGTATCCCCCAGGGCGGTGAAGCTCAGGGGCAAGGAAATGTGGACACATATCCACGACATCAAGCCCTACAAAACACAGACCCACCCTCTCCGCAGCGAAGGGGCCAATGCTTCAGCAATGACACAGGAACTTGACACAGCGCAAGATCAGAACGCCCCAAAGGACACAAACAATCAGCGCCCCATAGGCCACCCCATGATTACAAGGTCCCAGCAAAACAAACAGACTTAGCACTCCCCAGTCACTAGCTAATAAAGGACGTTGACAAGATTATCTACAAATATACACTACACTGTGTAAACATGTACATGCTCTCTTCTTTTTTTGTCTTGCACATGCAGGTACTGCATACTGTCATAATATTTGCAATACAAGACAAAAGTACATACAGAACTATAACAAACGTCACTGCCCAGAAATAAATTCTGCCCACAGACGATGACACTCCAGAGGCACTGTCAGACCAATTTGTATATGTTATTAAAAGGCCAAAACATTTAAAACGAAGAAGAGTATCTGTATATTATAACACGTTCCTTATGATAATTACTCAATCATTTCCACACCTCCACAAAGCACTACCAGCCCTACGAGATAGGACGGTAAGGAAAGCGTGGGAAGAGCTTTTTGTCTGGGCATTGAACGATTACCTAATACGCAGGGCTTGATTAAAAGCACTAACAGTAATAACGCATAATTTTAGAGATTTTAAAGCGGGCACCTATATCATCTAAAGTAAAGTAGCTGCAGGACCGCAGCTAAGGTAAGAGTGAGTATGCCAGTGGTATTAGCAACTGTAATTAAAATGGTAGGAATATTTGTTACCACTGGTCTGGTTACTGCCACTGTTTGGCAGGCATACTATGCTTTCTATGTGGCTGCAGTTCCCACTACTAATATATCCCCCGCAATGCCTGCAAGGAGCACTGTGCCAGGTGGTACAACTAGCACAGGGCAAAACATTAAGAGAAACAAACGAAGCATATCAAGTGATGTAAATGGGGTGTACACATATCTCACAGAACCTGCACATGTCTCTAACAACATGTGGTATAAACACATGTAAAAAATTGGTAAGGTTACGACAAAGGACAACTGCTATGTGTGTTCATTGATCCCATACGCCATGAGCACCTCAAGAACATTTGTTGCAACTGAAGTGCCTGCAACAACTACTGAATGCTTGCTATATGTAGCATTGTTCCAAATGAGAGGAAGGTTCCAGGGGAAAAAGGCCACACTCCGGTGGAAATCAAGATAGATGTATCCATATGAAAATAACTTCATCAAAGCACTTCCCATGTATGATGACTTATGGCAGCAGACGAAAGGACTCAAGTATATAGCAGAAGGACCAGAAAAAGGAGAAACACAAGAGGTCACACTGGATTACCTACCATGCGAATGGTACGCAAAAGAAGTTGAAGGGGAACCAGGATGCTGGGAAAGACCACTGATACTGATATACAGAAAAGTATACACGAAGGATGGGTGGGTGGGCGGAGTTGTAGGGAGCAAAATGCTGACATTGGCAAAGTCATCAGTGATGAAAGTACAAGAAGAAAATGACAAGTGCTATAAATAATGGACTAAGAGAGCAGCACTGGTCAATTGGTTAGATAAAGAAGAGGAACCCATCACAATACTCCCACTGACAGCACCAACGCTGTTTTACCAACATGACAGAGAAATAGACGTTGGAACAAACGAAGGATGCAAGAGAACAGTAAAGCTTCCCAAGGGGAGTGCAGGAACAGCTGTACTGATGGACCACTACTGGGCCTGTGGAGCAAGGGCATACCACAGTTTACCACAAATGTGGGATGGAGTATGTACTATGTTAAACATCAACGTACCATCACTAGTGGTACCACAGAAGCACGTTAACTTGGAAAATTTCCCTAAAATGGACGAAGGGAACAAGAGGAAGAAAAGGTCACTGATGATGGTGGAAAGAAAATACTGGAATGACACCACTCACTTGTCAAGAGTAAAGAGACAAGGAGAACCACTGACAGGGAACTACCTGTGGGGAAAATCAGAGGCAGCCCTGAGTGACATTCCACCAGCACATATGCTATTCAGCAGAGCAGCAATATTGTTCTCATCAATAATACATTCAGAAGTGCAAGACTACGCTAATGCCAAATGTCTACAGATCACCAGGTGAGAGCTCATGATGACCATTAACTCCACGGTGAACGGATTCAATGCAATAAAAGAAGAAATAAGAGCAATAAGGATGGTAGCCCTACAAAACAGATATGTACTGGACCTTTTGACAGCAATGGAAGGAGGTGTTTGCACAAAAATTGGAAGCTCATGTTGCACATTTAACCCTGCCAACGATGAAGAGAATGGTACATTATCAAAAGCAGTATCGCAACACACTCAGATGCATGCCAAAATTGAAGATGAACAAAAGGAGTGAAGAACGATGGCAGCTGGTTCTGCTACATATGGTTATGGATGCCATCTTGGCTGTCAGACGGCCTCAAAATAATAGCAGGGTGCGTGATACTAGGAAAGGCTGCTATAATGGGGATGAAGGTATGGTAGACAAGATCTAAGCGCACTGCTGAAGAAATGATAGGCATGCACGTCTTAATGCCTGCTGAAGATGATAAGGATGCAGACATTATCAATAAGGAAAGTGAACCACTGCGCCAACAAATAGTAGAGGCAGACTTGTACCCCCAATCAATCAAAGTTGAAAATCCAAGGAATCCGAAAAACTACATTGGGAAATGGGTTTATTGCAAACCCGGAGGAGGATGTGTTTATATGTATTGGTCTTTCAAAGATCATGTGGACCGATACGGATAACGAAGGTATGTCGAGTGAGAGGAGACAAGAGAGTGGATAATTTGGTGGTCAACAAGTCAACCAGAGGGGGGACTGAAGAGGGAAAATGGGACCTTCCCTTCCCCGATTCTCATCCAGACCATGGCCTAGAACGTCACGACCCAAGCACCCCCCACGAGAGGAATTCGACCCACTCACAGATGCCCCGGACGTCAACATTCACTGTGGCCACGCCCCACACGGCCATAGAAACTGCCCATTAATCAAACCACATGTCAGAACCTCAGGTGACATCTACATCGACCATATGGATCAGATCGATTAAACAGCAACAATGGAAACCACCATTGTTAGAGATGCCATGACGACATAGCCAACGGATGGTAACACATGTGCCACCATGCACACCACACCAACCCACACGAATCCACATGAAGAACATACTCAGCACCATGACGTAGGAGACCATCACATTCATCCATGCATCGTTGTTATTTTTCACATAGGCTAAACTACAACGCTGCGGAAACACAAGATGTAAGAAGATCTTGTGTACATGCTTACAAACGCTTCCTTGCTACTAAAACCACGGTGATGTAACACACCTATATATAAGGACCCATGTCGCCTGCGCGACCCCCCGTGTCATGAGCCATATGCCTCCATCCATAGACGAGACTAGAGTAGGCCTCAGCACCAGAGTAGGCCGCAAAACCAGAGCCACAGGCCCAGAGCGGCTCAGACGGAGCTGCAACACGCTGATCGTGCAGAACGAGCCCTGACGAGGGCCTCACAGCCAAGGCCACTAAGTTGCAACTACACGCCGCACGCCCTGAGCCAAGGTTACACCTGCCACAGCTAACCGCCCCTCTCCGCTGAAATACAAAATAAATGCTCATAATTCTGCTCCAGCCACGGTCTCACAAGACGTGACTAAGCCAACCTGATGCAATGCCAAGTACCAAGAACCAGGGAAATTCTGGGGTCTCACGTTTGTGACACAGACTGCAACAATAAGGTGACAAATTTGACACTGACGGCGGTGAGAAAGAAGCGCTCCTGCAGCAAATGGCAGACCTGTCCACTGTCCACCACCGACCCATAGTCATACATTGTTTCTAACACCAGGTACATCGTGAGCTGGGAACAACGATGGTCCCAGGCTTGGGGGCTCATGGATGAACCAATCAGGGTACGGGGGGCTAACCACTGATGGCATCACAACCTAGCCAATCACTAACCTTCCCTATGCAACCATTCTGTCGTAACAATTTCTAGGGACGACCAAGCGTACCACCTGACCTCTTCTCTACCAATTACTAATGATTCTATATGTGTCTATACTAACCCTATCGCTCGGGGAGCCAACCCAAGGTGGCGTTAGGTTTTGGGGGAAGTTTTCCCATGTGACGCACAGTGTGGCATCACGCAAGCAGAAAAAGGGCCTGTGAGCCCACTCTTGTGAGAAGTGTTCCCGGATGACCTGTGATCCCAGAACCTATCCCTGCCGTTTCATCTAATAAACAGCAGTAACGCCTTGCTCTTGCCTGTGTCTCATACTCATCGGGGAGTGCGGGAGGAGTTGGGGCCTCCCTCACCTTGGAGGTCCACGGACGGCCCTGCCGACCCCCTGGATATCATCTCGACAGAACAAATTGAGCAGTCAGCAAAACATACTTTTTTCTAATTGTCCAATACTATTCAGGTAACGTGCTGCAACAATGGATTTTTATTTTTGAAGCTCCAAAATGCAGCCTAATGTTCTACCCAACAGAAGCTGCAACCTCTAATGAGGTATAAACACAGCCGACAACCCTTATGTCATTAAACATCAACATTAATCCTACTAATTATCCCACTACATAACACCTAGGCAACCCTTTTCACAACATATTCTAAATTCTCCTAAATGCAAACAAAACACCACATAGTTCACTAGCACTTGATAAAAAGCCCTTAAACTATTCCGGGCATAAACTCTAAATACGATAAACAATACTGTTGCTGCTCCTTCCATGTGTGCAGAAATGCTCATTCAAATGACGAAAAATACTTAGACTAAATAACCAGATCCCTTTGTCAATAAAATGTATGCAGCATGAACCTCCTCCCATGGTTGGGACATTACACTTGCATCACAATACACTCATACACACAACATCACCATTATTAACTAAAAAACAAAGCCGGCACATAATGATGCTCTGTACTGAAGTTAAAAACACCACAACAAAGCTCTCTTGCTCTCTCCCTCTCAATCTTACTTATCAACCGTCCCAAAGCCTTATTTCTTTTCATATCCACTAGAGTGGCTGGAGACCATGAAAATGACAGTGGTATATAAATCACAATAACATAACACCTTGTTCAATCAACTTCCAGTGATGCTGGAAATGAAGCAGGTGGTGGTTTGAGAGTGATCAACCGCGCTAGCAGCTGTATGGCTTGGTTTGAGCCAAGGCAATGACATGCTTCAGCTGGCATGCTGAGGCAACAAACTGAATGGAATGGATGAACTTGTGGTTCATAGAACAAAGAAAGTCAAAGGCAGCTCTGAAGGCTCCTGGTGGTTCTATTTGATTTGATTTGCTATGCTTATATTGCACACTTAACGAACTGAACCACATATAGGCGCAGGTGGTACAAACATTCAGCCTCTGATCAAGGTTAATACGTCACAAGAACAGATAATCCTTATTACTGGTAGAGAAAGGTTTTCAAGGCTTTGCTAAAACCCAAGACAGAGGTCAACTTCTGGAGAGATAATGGGAGTGAATTCCATAACTGAGGCCGATAGACAGAAACATATCTGGTGGATCGAATCATAAAAAGGAACTAGTTGGCTGAGTGATCAGAGCGCACCGACTGATAGTGAGAAATGGTATTAACTAAAGATGGGGGTGCAGAAACATGTATGCACTTTAACACCAGGCATAGACTTTTTAAATCTATTCTCTGTCTGACCAATAACAATTGAAGGGCTACTCGGGCTATTGACACTGAAGCCATTTTAAGAAGCTTACAGATAATTCTTTTTGAGCATTTTATAATCTGTTAAGTTGCTTTACAGGAATGCCAGCTAACCAGAGACTCCACCATGACGACATTATCTGATGAAGGAATGCATGGAAGGATGGGCTGGAGCAAATGGGGATGATAGAAGGCAGGTTGTACAATGGATCCAACCTCATACTCACAGCCTAAGTTTGATCACCAACTGCATCATACATTCTTAACCTTACCCCTGAAAGATCATAGGTAGACCAAATAGGCAAGGGGTATCAATTGATATAGACTCCCCAATAAGGTGTTTAAGTCCAAGCAGAATAGGCTCTGTCTTATTTGGATTTAGTTGGAGCTTTTTGGTGCTCATCCACTGACAGACTTTGACGGTGCATTGTATTATGTTGTGCTGTGACTCCTGAGGAGGTTGCATGTATATATATTGAATAACAATGAGAATAGGGTGAAGCCTTGAGGAACTCCACAGTATGCTGAATGGAGTTGGAAATATGAATCTCCATTTTAATATATTGAAAGCAATTATTTAAAATTGTCTGAAATCATTTTAGGGCAGTTTTGGAGACACTGGCAACCTCTGACTGTTTGGCAAGCATGGTATCTGAATCTACGGTGTATGAGATTTGAATATGTCATCCCACACAAAGATCAGCACAGTCTATGTCCAATGAAAAGGATGTAATCAACACTGAAAAATGTCCAGAACTTGTTGTTTGTCCACATGCACTTTAAGTTAAAGTTCAACTACTGTTTCCATTATTTTCACTGCCCAAAGTAATCCAGCAATTAGTTGCAAATTTTGTAAGCATTTTGCATTCAAACAGTTTTGTGTTTTTTTTAACAAGGGTGTCACCGTTGATAGCATTAGCTCTGAAAGTACAATACCTTGTTCTAATGATAAGTTTACAAATGTAGCCATGAAAGGTGCCAGGTAAGTGTCATGTTTCCTAGAAATACATGCTGGAATTATATCAAATATAGACACTGTAGGTTTCAGTCCCTGAATCAGTGTGGCAATTGCATCAATATGGACTGTTTAAAAATCAAAGGAATCCTCTGTTGGAATACGGTGACTAGTGTGAGGGGTGTTATGTGTGTAAATCTTACTTTGAATGTAATTAGGTTAAAGTTGAGGGGAATAGGTTGAAGTTGTTGGCTAGGTCAAGCAAAGAGGTTAAACTGGAGCTGTAGGTTATTGGATTAAAAAAGTTAGAGATACTGCAGAACAATTCTTTAGGGTTTTTTCTATGTGACTGCAAGATCGCTCTGAAAATATTTAGTTTTAGCTTAAACAATTGCCTTCTTATAAGCTTTCAAAGCCTTTGAATTGGGACAAACACACTTGAATCATGGCTTGAAGTGGTCCAACAGTAAAAACATGGGTATACTTCCCATTGTGGCTTTTAGGAGCTATGAGGCCCAATACAGGGACTACGGGATAAAATGGGTACTTGTTCTTGTGCTCCCAATCCCGGGGAAGCTGCCACACAACTGAAGGGGTCCTCCAACACAGTGGGGTCCTGGGTACCTCTCTTGATGGTAGAGAGACAGGTCTTGTTCCAGTAGCATGTCACACATAATGGCCCCTGGTTATGGTGAGGGGACAGAGATCTCTTCTGCCTTGGAACAGCTGCCTTCACATCACAACTGGAGGACTCCGGAAAGGACTGCTCCTGAAAGAGCAGCCAATTAAATCTTCTCAAGTGATGATGCAAAGATGATAGAAAGAATGTGTGGGAGACACCTTCTTTTAAAGGTACAAGTCCACAGGTGACATGACTAAAGCTAGTCTTCATTGGTGGTCCAAACCCTGTTCTTGAAAGAAGTGGCCTTTGCCCTTCTGACTTCATACCTAAAGTGATGTATTTTCTGTAGAGGAAGTAAAGGGGACAACATGATGGGAGAGAGAGAGAGAGAGAGAGAGAGAGAGAGAGAGAGAGAAAGAGAGAGAGAGAGAGCGAGAGAGAGAGAGAGAGAGAGAGAGAGAGAGAGAGAGAATCAAGATGGTAGAGGTCTTCCTCCACTGTAAAGGGCCCTCCTTTCTACTCTATCCCCCTCTGTTCTTACTAGAAACAAAGTCCTTTATAAATATAGCACCCTGGTGAAGGCTACTCCTTTTGAATGAGTGTGCTCATTTTATGCCTGGGTCCAAGGCTGCTGCCTGTTTTGTGGCTGTCTCTGGTATTAAATACCCTCACAAAGGGATCAAAGAAGAGGCATTGCCATTCATGTTACTGTCCTGTTATTTGGCAGGCTCAGCCTGTCTGGCCAGAATACACATTACCTTCCATTAGTTGTGGCTGCAATGATTATAAGGCATGTCATACACCATACCTTAACTCAGGAATGATGTATTTTTAGAGTTTTATTTTTAGAGTTGTCGTTAGCAACAGTGCTGGTGCTTATGTCATCCCACTCACATGGAGTCCTATGGGACTTAACAGGAATGGGGAACAACATTTTCTGCCACATGACATCCTGGGCCACTGGGACTTGTCCCGATACTATAAGAAAATATGTCCAAACTGGCTCTGCCAATATATGCCAGTACCCCCAGGTAAGAACATACTCTTGTTGGCTTTGCATGTCACAATAGGAAAACATGTCCAAACTGGCTCCGCTGTAGGCCTGTGTAGACACGTACAAACAATTATCATTTTTGATTTGATGTATTTGTAAACAGGCTCCTGGCAAATTTGATTGTATTTGGGCATAGGTGTAACATATGGAAGCAGGTCAAACATCTATAGAAATGTTATTAGTTCATAGATGTTGCAGACTAATGACAAAACATCCATATACAGATTAACAAAATAGATAGGTCTTCAGAACTTTTTGGGAATGCAATAAGAGTTTTTTGTTCTCTACTGACTCTAGGAAGGCTGTTCCAAAGTTTTGAACCGTAAACTCCAAATCTTCGATCCCCTTTATTCAGGTGTCTTGATTGTGGTACCTGCAACAACATCTTCTCACAAGAGCTTAGATGACGGTCTGGAGTGTAAATCTTGATTTTATCTGACAAATAGCTAGGTGCTAGCTGATTCAAGCACTTAAAGATAACGCAGATACATTTGAAGTCTATGCATTCTTCATGGCTAGCCAGTGGAATGATCACCTTAAATTAGACATAGGGGATGATTTTGCCACCCTAAACACCAATCTCTCTGCTGTGTTTTGGGCCACTTGCAATCTCCGAATTTGGGTTGCTGGAATTCCTGTCAGCAAAACATTACCATAATCTAGTTGTGAATTGACAAGAGTTCCAACGACTGTTGCCGGGTCCTTGTCTGCAATGAATGGCACAATCTGTTTTAGTATCCGTATGGTATACAATACAGATTGTACTTTTGCACAAACCTGTGCCTTCCTCCCCATGTCCTCTTCCTAGATGCACCCTAGGTGTTTTATTTTAGGGGATAAATCCAATTGTGAGCCCAAAAAGCATGGTGACAGTAACCGCTTGTTATGGTGCAATTGGTGTTTAGAACCAAGCAATGCTACCTCTGTCTTATTAGCATTTAGCAACAGGTGGTTTGCACACATCCATGCTTGCACCTCCTTTAGGCAGTGTTCCACTAGTTCGAATGTCTCCTCTGATCTCTCTACTCTCTTATCATGCTTGCTTTACGATAGATGTACATTAGAAAATGTCCCACCGGGGTACAAATTAGCTATGTTGGCAGCACTGAAATACTGGTTCAGCCACATAATAACACTTATCATGTTTGCTTTATCGTAGATGCCCAGTAAAACATGTCATGGCACAGTAAGAAATGGCTAGACTGGCTGCACCAATATGCCAGTCAAGTCACTTAATAACACATGCTTTATCATAGATGCCTCATATAAAATGTCAACACACAGTACGAAATGGTTAGACTTGCTTGACCAAAATGCCAGTTTAGCTATGGCATAATCATACTTGCTTCAACATGAATGCCCAGGAAAAATGTTATACCACAGTAAGCAATGGCTAGACTGGCTGCACCAAAAATGCCAGTCTGGCCATGTAATAACACACATCAAGTTGGCTATGCCCAAAAATGCTAGTAAAACATGCATGTCACTTAAGAAAATGTCAACGGTGCACAAGGGCGCCCTGTCCCCCCAGTGCCTTGCACACACATAATCATATTCATACAAACTCACACATACACCTTCACTCTCACAAACACCCAGAACCTTCTCCACACGGATACCCACCCATAACATTCATACACACAAATAATCACACTCATGCACACTCCATGCATCAGTCACTCACTGAGACACCACCTCTCACATTTACTCACCTCCTCACCCGCACAGGACATGTACACACACACACACACGCACACACACACACACACATACATACATATAATCAAATTCAAACCCATACACCACCTGTCATTCACATACACCTTCTCTCCCACTCACATAAACTGCATTCGCCACACAGGCACCCACCAAGAATGTTCACACATACACATAATCACATTCATACCGATTCACCCAACAGTCATTTACCTATACATCTTCTCTCCCATTATCTAGAGGGTGAAGCGGCGCCCATCTCAGACATGCAGCAGCAGGCTGGAGGTGGAGCCCCTCCTTCATGCACTGCATTATGCATTGAGGTCCAGCCATCACCTAGATTTTGGTCAGGGTATGGGCTCAGTCGGATCCCCCTGGGCCTGGGCAGCAGGGCGCCCCAACGCAGGGGCTAGTGGCTAGATTGGCCCTTTTGGATAAATGTGTGTGCAGGCTGGCGTTCTGTTCTCTGTTTGTGCCACACATTCTTCTGTGAAAATATTTTTCTTACGTTTCTGGCCCACTTGCTCCAGTTCAGGATTAGAGCAATGGTGACAGGCATTTTCTTTTCAAATCACTTGCTCGATGTGTTGTAAAGTTGGGTGGTTGTTGCACTCATTAATGTACATCTTCCATGCCCCTTCTGCTTGAATATCTGAATCAGTTAGTTTACATTATTTCCGTGCTCTTTGCACTTTTCTGCACCTTGTAAGAGTGATTTATTTGCATGTGTGCATCTTCTTTTCAAACTATGCACGCATGTTTTAGCACAAATTATCGGTGTGCACGTATATATTTTAGTACAACGTTCACTTGTGAAAAATACATGTTTTCAGAAGGTGGCTCATGCAATGTGTTGGATATTTGACAAACGACCCTATTGATAATTTTGTTTGTATACTTGTTTTAAGATGTAATATTTGTGGCGCCTGCATAACTGCTACAGCAGTACCTCGATATGGTTTTGCTTTGACGTGAACATTAATTTACTGTGCAATTGTTTTCATGATAGATGAACAAGTAATTGTCCGCTGGTTGACAAATCCACTATGTTAAAAGAGCATTATTTCTGTTTGTCTAAACAAAAATTATACCACTAAGGGTTGTCATGTAGTAAAGTGTCTTTTCAACCATGCACTGGATGAGGCAAGGTGACCAACAAAGAAATGCCAGTCACCTTTAAACTGAGAGACGCAAATTGGGCAAACATGTTTTTAGATGCTAAACACACACATTTTTTCTCATCACAAAATCACAGGCTCATTAATCCATATGTTTAAACGTGTTTTTGCTGTTACTGATGATCACACAGAGTACACGTCCAATACTAAAAAAGTAGGACAAATTAATTCAAAATTTTGAAAGTTCACAATAATATCAGTTCCACTAGTTCTTACAGCCGATCAAAGGAAATCCCGCGAGACAGTAACGTGGGCATTTTGGAGAAGCATTTCCATCGACCCACTTAGGAGGGAAGACATATTTTGACTGTCACCTTGGGGGGTGACTGCATGGTCACTGAAGATGGCCATGCTGTCCACCTCCCTCAGGTGATGAATACTTTTAAATGGGTCCGGGGATTTGTCTCCCCGAGCAGACATTGTCTAACACGTGCATGCAGTTGATGCACAATACCTTTGCTTTATTAAAGAATTACATTTATACTATACAAATCTGCACCCCCCACCCCCCAAGACTATTCCATGGGGATTTACAGTGAAGGTGGACAAAGGTGTATTGATAGGCACTGTTACAAAATGTTGTGCTATAGATGTGGACCTGCCATCAGGCTATAATAAGCGCCAATGTTTCTAACCTTTACCAATGAAAATGCATGGCATTATACAAGGGTTTCAGCACACAATGCGCCCCCTATTTATTGTGGAGAGCAGTGTATAGGTTTTACTTCTGACATCTCTGTTCCTTTGTCTGACAAATATGTGCACTCGCTTGCAAAGGCAAGGGAAAGGGAAAGAAAATCAATATTGTTTTCCCTGGTCCTTTCTCTACAGTTCAGTTGATTTATTCTAACAACTCTCCTTTTGCTCTCGCTCCTCACCTTTGTATGTAAGGATGCTACCATTGCTTTACGGTCAGGTGACTGATGGTATCACATGGAAGACACACGAGGAGAGCGTGCTTGGCCTTATCGCATGTGTAATCGTGTCTGGTGTGATGGTGGGCCATCTGCCTTACAGCTAAACTATTATTCTACAGAATCCAGCTCAGATGGATGGTTAAGTGTCTTCCTGCAAATGAAGATCTACTGTACGCGAGAAGCCGCAGGATTGGGAAACAGTGCTGTGAGGTGCTCTATAGCTTCGATGATAAAAACGGGCCTGATTCTGAAAACAATGTATTCTGCGAGCGAAGGAAACGCGGTAAATGCACCCGTACATACCTCGCTTGTGCTACAAAAAGACGAGCATGCCACCCACATGCACATCTGAAGAAAAAAAAAACACTCTTAGAATGGTCAAGTTGTGCAAAGAAGGATGGAAGTGAAGTAACCGAATCAGATATGCAAACAGATATCCAAGCAAAAGTGGCCATAGAAAATGCGCATAATGCAGGAAGAGCCCATCTGACTGTGCACGTTAAGGAAAAGAGGCATGGTGGCATGATGTGAGCAAGTGATATGCTAAAATAAACTCCTTTGCCCGTTGCTCTAATCCTAAACTGGAGCAAGTTGGCCAGAAAAGTAAGCAATATATTTGCTAAGAATGTGTGCCTCCATTTGATCTAGCCCTGACCTCAAAAAGAGCACCAAGGCTAGCAAAATTCGCCAGATAAATTCCTTCCTAATAGCAAATGGACATCATGCTGATGTTTAGACTCACGAGAAGGGAATCAGGAAACGATTGTACAGGTGTTTTTTTTTTTAAATCTTATGGCTGATGAGGTCTTTATGTGGTACCAATCCCCCTCACTGCCCTCAGTAATAAATTATATGATGACACCGTGTGAGGGGGACCTAGCAACATCTACCAGATGAGCAGAATTCTTTCCACTGCTAGTGAATGTTTGCATTTATTCACCTTTGTGTCCTTTTGAACAATCACATGCAGCCGACAAGGGATGTCACAGGCATAACACCATATCCTCAAAATGAACCTGTTATATGTCAGACAACACATCTGCATTCCACTGTCAGAGAAACCAGGCTGGCACATCACTTTCATGTGATGACAAACAGAGGAACCTTTACGGTTACCTTGTGAGACAAGAAAACCAGCATCCTGCATCTATTGGGAACTGACTGCTCTAACCTGACTGACATGTGGGGTGCATTTAAAAGCCCCAAACAGACGTTCCTTCCACATGAATGGCAGGATTTTAAACACTGAAACAAAAAAATGGCCTGGCCTTTGTTTTTGTTTTTCAAGCAAAATTTTAGAGCCATGTCGAAAGGGGCCTACCTGTCATTACCAATGGATAAGCACCATTTTCATTTACAAAAGAAGGGGGAATCAAAGATCCCTGTCTCGTGGAAAAGAGGATTTTGAAACATTGAAAACAAAAATGACCAGCACAGTTGTGTGCAAATAAAATCAGTTTGAAAAAGTGAACAAAAGCATTGCAGCTCTCAGAAAAATGTCAGGAAAACAAAACATGATGTGTGGTTTGACAAAAAGCAATGTATATTGTGTTTCACTTGCAAAACTCCAGTGAAATTTGAAGAGCCACTTTGTCTTCATGGAAAATGTCAGCCCCAGGCAAACCCTTTTGCTGGCTGTGGGAAAAACTTCACAAGGACATTTCCCACTCCCAGCCTGGATGTCACATCTCCCATCTAATGACCAACTACAATAAATTGTCCTGCTAAAAGTGTCAAAACTCAGTGTTCTCTAGACCTGCTGGCTCTGAAAGCCTTGACTTCAAGAAAAGTTACCCTTGTTTGGAACATGACTAATATATGTGAGAATGGGGGCACCCCCTTCAAAGAGCAAGTTTCCAACACAAAGGAGACCTGTAAAAAAAAGAACTCTGGGAACAGGCTGACCCAGGGAAAAGAAATCACTGGAAGGCAGAAAAGGGGCCATTTGTCCCACATGAAGATTCACAATTAATTTAAAAGGACTATTATCACTCCGAAATAAGGCAGATGGATTTCATTGTTTTTCCATTTGTTATGTAATCTCCAGGCGATTTTGGGCATACACAATTAATCTACCTGTGACTCAGGGAACTGCATTGGCCATTTAAACTAGGTTTCTGTCTAATCTGAACGTGTTCCAAATGTAAGAGTTGGTGGGCGGGTCGAAAATGAAATTAGGATGTGCTTAATAACGTACATGTTCATAACTGTTGTGCTTTTTATGGAAAAGGCAGAAAGGTGCCACATGGCCATGCTATATGGTATGGATTTGGTGGTTGGCTTATCTATTTCTCCATGATTAGCTGAATCAGAAAATATGTTTAATATGGCCGTTGCTAGTAAAATTAAGAAGTTGCGATACATAACTAGTATTTGCCAAAAAGTCGAACGGAGAACAAAGGGCGATTACAAATGGGAATTGCCATAGGTTGCTCCAGACCCCAAAACCAATCCTGACTTGGAGGCTGGGTTTAGGAAGAGAGATAAGGGTAACTGTCCAATCCTAGGGTCAGGAATTATTGCAGGGTACTTCTCCAAGATTTTAAAATTGGTGGTGTCATTGCTGCTATATAAGGGGGACTGCACTAGGACAGAGGAGCGAGAGAGACAGGAACAGGCAAACATGAAACAGACCATCATGAAAGCTGTTGGAATTTACCATCTGACAGCTGTAATGAGACACCAGAGGAGATTGCAGAGAGTGCGTCTGGGCAGAGCTGTCTATTTCTAGGAAGTCCTCAAAGATGACTGGGTCATCTGACTGGCTGACCCGGAGGCAATCTTTGAGAGTGGAGTGACCAGACACCTGCCGTAACTTTCCAGAGTGTCCCGAGATGCAGCTGGCTATCCTGAACCTTAAACAGATGCTTGCTATGTAAGTGGAACTGATCCCTGGGAAACCAAAGGGCGGCGGAGTCTGTTTGCCGTGAATCCTTTCCCTTTATAGTTGGTGGTGGGACGGGGAGAACTGTGTAGATCCTTAGCCTATTTAACCAAAAATATTAATTTAAATAATTCCCCATTTGGCAGAACACTACAGAGTGGATTTTGTTAAAAGTTGAAATTAACAAAGCTCACTTTCCAGTGTGTGCTGAAAATTATAGCCTATACATTAATTGGGTGATCCTTGTTGTCCGGCTGACCCCGAGTTCTTTAAGGAAGAGTGTCTTTGTTCTTAAATCATTCCAATCTTTTTATCCATCTTCCCCAACACATACCTTTCAGTAAAGAGGGGGGTGGGTCTGAAATCCAAAACTCTGCAAACCATTCCAATTTTTCTGCCTGACTTCCCAACATAGACCAAAGCAAGGGGGGGAGTCTGAAAAACAAACCGATTAATCACCCTGTGTTTATTTGAAACCAAACATGGGGGCAAAATCATCATTACCAGTCTTGAGATCATACTGTTATCCTTTTAAGCCTGCAGAAAAATCAAAATCGAACAACCTTATATAATTATTGCCTTAATTATTGATCAGTGTAATTATTTCAGGAAGTGAAATTTGCAGAAAGTGAAGAATTGTGATTGTGTTCTTTTCAACTCACTTTTGTGATTTATTTATGCTGAGAGAAATTTATTGTGTTTTGCCATAGATAAAGTGGTGTATGACATTTCGGTGCTAAGTTCTATCACTATTAATTTAAATAACTACCAATATATTTCCTGTACACTGGTCTGGTTCTTGGCTCATTGTTAGCCCAGGGGAGAGGTATCCAAGGGGCATAACCACTTGAGTGGGGAGGGAAGAAACTACCCGTGTTGAGGGTGGCTTATCAATAAACTGTTACACACCATCCAGACCCTCACCTTTATCACTGTTCAGTGTGACTGGTCACTGGACATCTGACAGATTTGAAATCTAAGAACATCCTAGAAATCATCACTAGGCCTTGCAATGGATATATCACACCTCCCACTAAACAATGCATCCTTTCATTCACATGTTGTCAATTCAAACCCCCAGTTACTGTGTAACAAGATGAGTCCCCCTCATGCCAAATGGCTTATGTACCCCTCTCATTTTGTCGACACTTGCACACTCTGAACGATCCTTTGTTTGTACTACACCTAATACGTACATGTACATGCCGTCATATGGTTCCAATATGGACTTTAAGCAAGACAGACTTTTCCAGGCCTTCTTTATGCACTTGCTTGAGAAAACTAGAAAACAGGCATTTTCTAAGCCAACTTTAATTAAAAACATCAGTTCCTCAATGTTTACTTAACAGAAAGAATCATCATAAGGGCTTCACTTAATTTGATATCACTTGGTGTGTGGCCTGAATCTCATTTCTCATCATGTGTTCAATCTTTTTTATGCACATTTCTATATTTTTTTTATTTACTTTATGTTTTCCCATTTCCCTCCCCCCCCCCTTGCTCTACCGTGCAACAGGATATAACCATAGGAAAGCATCAACACTTTATTTCACATTTTAGAGCTAGTGCATGTTTCATTGGAACAGGGTGGTCAGGCCTTTAATTATCACATAGATTACAATCTAAATGTCAGTATTCATCAGGGCATCAATCTCTCTCTTTATCGAATCTTGTTCATCAAGTATATCATCATCAAACAATATACTGAAATAGGATGAGTTAACCACCATAGTTTGAAGAGGGCTGGAGGCTATCATTGGTGCATCTCTCGCACTACTTTTACACTGGCCGTTACATAACAATATACCAGTCAAAAGAACAGAGAACAGTTTCAAACTCGAAGCAGCGGTGAAAGAGATGTTTTCTATGGCGCTTTCAGTAAAAAGGCACAACACGTCTGAGGGGGTGCACACGGTGAAAAATGTGTCTGCTTTCTAAAATGTATGTTTCTCTTCATTCAATATAAACTTGAAGAGAGGCAATTCTTGTTTAACCGATTTGATTTTCTTTATTTGTGGTAGCAATTCTAGAAGGTTCTCACACCTAGCTGGGTTTAGACTGGTCCAATTAAGGGTACAAGCTACCATCTGGGTTGTCTTGGCTGGAAGATCACATTGTGTAATTTTCTGGTAGTGTTCCTGAGTATAAAAATGGGAATATATTAAGGACATTGTAATCAGTTGTATAAAGTGGGATAGGAAGATTCTATTGCACACGATTTGGTCAAAAGCAAAACCATTGCATTCTTTTGACTGAATTTGACTGAAAATATATGTGGGGGTGGGCAAGAGGGGTTCTCCACTGTACATATTGTCGGCCAAATGAATTAAAAGAAAAAAATATATATGGTTTTTCAGTGGAACAAATCTCTATGATCAAATCACATATAACCATATATAGCTATTATTTGCTTGTAATAAAACCCGCACCCTGCAGAGCAATAGCCTTTACAAATCCCTCCCGACAAATTCAATTTCCTACTAGCAGGATGTGAGCTCTAGTTCACTTGCTAAGTCATTGCAGCTGATGCGGCTGAAGGGGACATAATAGTCAATGTGTGCCTAATCCTACATACAAGTCAGGAGCTGTTGTACTGATGCAGTTGACAGATACTGAGCCAGACTTCCTGGAGGTTTCACCTCCCATAATTCATGGTGGGCTATAAAGTCCCAGTTGCATTCCACCCATGCACCTGGTACTATTTGACTTTGTGAGGCCAATATGCTGTCGACTAGGCATTTGGCCTGAAAGATCCACCGTAGTCCCTGTTATCTCAAGCTGCTATACTTCCACATCTTGCTCTATCACCAAAGATCTTCTGAGATACCAGAGTCTTTGATGAGTTCCAATGGCAAGGTTGTATGCTACACATCTTGCCTGATGCTTCTGAGTTGACTGTTTAGGGAACCTTGCACCTCGGCCCAGGGCAAAGTTGTATTCCAGTAGTGTTCCTGAGGCTGTGATTTTCCAAAAGAACAGAGTCGGGACTTCTCACATTTCCTAAATTTATATTGGTTAGCAAATAACAGTTCTGATCATGATGGTGGTTTGTCTCACCACCAGTGTCTACCTTTTCCCTGCCTACATCGCACATTCCACTTGCCACCACTATGTCAACCTGCTCTGGGAAGTTGACCCTCCTATTGGTCATTGGCTAGCTGATCAGTTTGGTGCATGTCTCACACATTTACCTGTACCATGCCATTACCGAACCAAGATAACTCTATTTCCATATATTGACCACCATTTATAAAACACAGATTAGAGAGACAATAGTAGAGCATATAATAGCGCTGTGACAGTTTAGGCCAGATTAATTCATTTGGGATGGTTGAGACAGAAGTATTGACAGTCACTTTTTTTTCTTTGGGCTGCAGTAGCTGGGATCAGTGATTGTTCCTTGGTTGGCATTGCTTTGCAGAGTCGGCATCTGTCAACCAATTGGTGAGGGCATGACAGGTGTAAACATCCTGAAATAGTTTACATAAAACTAGTTTTGTAAGCAATCCCGAATGAAGATTCATTTCACAGTCCCAGGATCCTTCCAGATCATAGGTACCACCCTGACACATTTTAACATATCTGCGATTATACTATGGCCGGGACTGTGCCTCTGAGGTAGTCAATAACATTTCAAGACTTATTCTACTGCTGGGTCCATGACTAGTTGGTGACAGTTTAAGTCCGTCAGAGAGGGGAACGTTACTATGGCAGAGCATTAGATAATTATAATTGTTCTTTTATAACGCGCTTAATACCAGAGACTAGTTTCTAAGCGTGAGACCAAGATTCAAACCTGTGTTACTATGCATTGTCTTGCTTACAAGACAAATGTGTTGCCCCTTAGCTATCACCCTGGCCTAGTCCTAAGAATACATAGGTTGAACATCCTTGAGGCTTTATTTTCAGAAGTGACATGCCTTTTACAATTGGAAGTGTACACCCAGATGGGGATTTACCAAGCCTTAAAAGCAGAGACAGTAAACAACATTACTTGAAACTGTCCTCGCCACCTAACTGCTAATGTTGTCTTCTACTGGAGCTTATAAATCATGACATGGTCTCCAGGATGAAGGGAAAGTCAGGTATCGTTTGGCTCCTAAGGCATTGCTTCTCACACCTGCATTTGAGCAAGCAGAATAGTAAAAAAACATATGCAAGGAGATAATTATCAATAAGATATATGTTAATATGTGCATTCTTCACAGGTGGTGAGGAGGGTAAATATTTTGGCATACCTTGTCCTTTGACCTTTTGTCCCTTAAGGTAAGCCTGCGGGTTATATCTAACCCTTGCACTATCCTCAGACATGCATGTTATTTTCATATGTGCCACCCAAAGTGCCATAGTCATAGGATTAGATACGCAACTATTGCATGTGTACCTTTGCTAGCCACTCCTTGCTCTGCCCAGTCTATGCCACAAAAAATTGTATGCCTACCCCATCTCAAAAAAATGAAAAAATATCAGCCTTCACTCCATAGTGTGCCCATATAAATTCGAATCTAGCCATTTGTTGTGTTACTCTGCCATTCGATTCTAGCCATTTGTTGTGTTAATCTGCCACTCGAATCTAGCCATTTGTTGTGTTACTCTGCCACTCAAATCTAACCACTTGTTGGCCACAGCCCAGCCGCCAGGCCAATATAGTATATTGTGCATTCTGCCCTCCAGGCCAATATTGTGTAATCTGTATCTCGCTCAACAGTAATACATGCCCCAAGCATAAGAGCTAAACAAACTCACACACAATATGTACTCTCTGCCCGTCCTCACCTGCATAGTTAGCATACTATTCACCTTTATGACCACACCTCAACCCCTACGCTTAAGCACCACCACCACTATCAAAGCACCTTGAGTCATTGAGGACTCACGATGGATCTCCTGCCCAAGCCTTCACACACTCCATATAACACAGCACTGATATCTAACCTCAGCCTCAGACTAGACAGACTCAGAGCCCGCACCCTCCCTACACAAGGGTACGCCATCCTTAGACAAGATAGGATAGCCGGAACAGGAGCGGGGTTAGCCATTATTCACAAAGAAACACTTTCTATCAGAACCTTACCCCACCAAGAGGAAGAAAATATTGACATCCTATCAGTCAAATTAGCACTCTCTCCAAATAGCACAATAAATATTCATACCGTATACCGTCCACCCGGCCCAACCACCAATTTCATAGGTTAAGTTAATCACCTCCTAGGAAACAACCTTAAAAAATCCACAAAATCACTACTTATAGGTGACCTTAACCTAGGGTGCAACGACTCTAAGGACAAAACTGCTATCTCTCTAGCCAAAGACCTCCAAGACCTAGGCTTCTCTCAAAAGATCACTTTGCCTACTCACGCTAAAGGACGCATCCTAGATTGGATTATGGACCACAACTGTAACACAGCCATCACCTCCAATACTAGCCTCCCATGGACAGACCACAACCTTCTCCTATTTGACATTGCTGTCTCACTAAGCGCTAAAGTGCCTACCAAAGCACCGGCAACCTTATCCAGAAGTGCCAAAAAAATCACCGCTGACGATATCAGTGCACTCCTCAATCTGCCTTGCCTATCGCCCCCATTCTCCACTGACCCCAACATCCTCGCAGAAATATTCAAAGACACCATCACAATGGCTGTTAACACCGTTGCCCCACTGGAAAACAAAAAAGAAAAAAAACCCTTACACTCCAATTCCTGGTTCACAGAGCAACTCCAGACTTTGCGTAAAGACAAACGCTTAGTGCTAGAAAAATTGCCAGTTTAACCCCTGCGATACCACAAAAGCTAACTTCAAATCTATAGCAAAAAAATACAAAAACGCAATCTTCTTTGCTAAATCTGAAGCCTACAACCACCGCATCTCCAATGCCAACTCCCACTCTAAAGAACTTTTCAATATATTCAAAGAACTAACCGTACCACCTACATGCCCTGATGAAATCGTCAAAGACGAGGCATGGTGTACAGGCATTCAATCAGCCATGCTTACAAAAATAAACCTCCTCCAAAACAAAATATCCCACCACTTCAATGCCTTACCAAAGCAAAGTGCACATGCACAGATAAAACCTAATGTAAAAGTAAGAAACATGCCCAAATTTGCATTTACCGAAATCTCCGAAGCCGAGGTCACTGACATCCTCAGACACCTAAAACCCTCACAATGCAAGGGTGATGTATGCCCCCCCAAAATCATCAAAGATTGCGCAGAACCACTCGCCCCTCTTCTCACAGCCTTCATCAATGCATCCTTCAAAACGGGCATAGTCCCAGACAGCCTTAAAGAGGCCTGGGTACGCCCTCTCTTAAAAATAAACGATGCTAGACCCTGCTAACACTAACAGCTACTGACCCATAACCACAGTCCCATTCCTCCTGAAAATACTTGACAAGGCCGCCCACAAACAGATTCAACTATACCTTGAATCGAACGCAATCCTTGGAAAAAGGCAATCTGGGTTCCGCAAGGGACACGGAACTGAAACCGCCCCTTCTAGACTTAAAAAACGAAATTACCAACATCCTAGACAAAGGCAAGCCCGCTCTCCTCTTTCTCCTTGACCTTTCAGCTGCGTTTGGTCTGGTAGACCACACTACACTTACCAGTCACCTGACACACGCTGCACACTTCTCAAATGACGCAGCATCCTGGGTAACATCATTCTTAGAGGGTAGAGCTATGAAAGTGTTCTCTAACACAGCACATGCAGCACCCTCCATCATCCACTGTGGTGTGCCACAAGGCTCTTGTACTGCTCCCACGCTCTATAATCTTTTTACGAAGCCACTATTTGATAAACTAGACGCGCTGGGGATCACCTACACAAACTACGCCGATGACACGCAGGTTCTCCTCCCACTGACAGGGAATTATCACCAAGACGCCTCTACCCTACAGCAAATCTACTCTACCATACAAGCATGGATGGCTACCAATGGCCTCTGCTTGAACTGGGACAAGACCGAAATCCTCATTTTAGGACAGAAATCCACCCTTTCCAACCTCAACCCACTGTATATCAATTTCAACATAGACAACTGTATCATCCTAGTCCTGTCCTCAGTCAAAACACTGGGGGTTCACATAGACGCCACGCTATCTATGGACAAACAAGTCAGCGCTATAGTCTCGGCCTTAGTACTGAGTACTAAACTCAGTAACGCAATAAAACCATTCCTAACCAAGGATAACTGCATCTCCATCGCCCGAGCAACTATAGGAGCCAAACTAGACTATTGTAATGCGCTCCTAGCCGGCACCGCCAATAAAAATGTATCTAGGCTCCAGACAACCCAAAACAATGCTCTCAGAGCAGCCCTCAGCATACCAAAAAGAGAACACATCACACAAGCCAGAAAGGCAGCTCACTGGCTCCCAGTCAAAGACCGTATCTCCTTCAAAATTCTCACAACCACCCATAAAGGCATCAACCTCACAGCTCCCTCTTATTTATCTGACACGATAGGTAGATCTCAATCCACGAGACCGAGAAGAGCACAATACACTAATCAACCAGCAATACCTTGCATCAACAGAACCAAAGCAGGAGGCATAGGCTTCCCCTTCCTCGCACCCTAACTCTGAAATTCCCTACCTACTGACCTCAGAGCTGATGCATCTCTCTTCTCCTTCCGAAAAAAACTAAAAACTGCCCTATTCAACTAACACCGTTCTCATGTGCTCCTGTTGCTCTTTGCATATCTGTAAAAAAAAGTATATTTTGTCCAATGTAACCGTACGGACATGAACTGTATGTAACTAAGTATAAGCAACACTGTAACTAGCGCCACAATGTCTTCGGTCTGCTGTGCGCTCTACAAATGTGAATCAATAAATAAGTACGTAAAGGAATTCATGACTCAGTCTTGTACTTGCAGTGCTGTTAATACTATGTATTGCTAATAGAAGCACTTCCGGCCACTTCAGACTCTTCTCAGTGCGCAGCTTGAAGAACCTATACTTGATGACCCCATTTTGCCTTTCCACTGCTCTTGCCGTCTGAAGGGTGGTGTGGGCAGTGGATGTTATTCTGAAAGTCGCGTAAGGAGTTGGTTGATAAAGTAGGTACCCCTTTCACAGTTTATACTGATTGGTATTCTGAACTTGGATGTAGAGTCTTTCAACAAGACCTTGAACATAGAGAAGGTGTCTATGCTACAGCATGGGTATGGGTCAACCCAGCTAGAAATTATGAGCCACAGATCATTGCATTGAGGCACCTGGCTAAAGTCAACCTGGAGATTCACAAAGGGAATATACAGTGGCAAGTGAGCTCCTTAAGTAGTGCACACTGCTTTCCCAATAATATTCTGCTGACAGATAACACAGATGACACAATCTACAATAGGCTTGCGCGATGGGTGGAAAGTCTGATGAAAACCAGTACGGATTTAAGGTGGCGATTATACCCGCTTTTCCCACATGTGCAAGTCAGTGATATATCCAAATCAGGTGAGATAAGAGAATTTTCAGGAAGACAAGGCAACTATGTTCGTCTTGCCACAAGGATTTCTAATGTAGTCGACAACCCTTTCTTGCTCGAGGGTCCTTTTCTATTCTAGGAGCTTCTTCTTCAATATGGGCTAACTCATCCAGTTTTTGAAAGGGAGTTAACTCTGATGCCACTTTCAGTCTTAACACATACTGAGCCTGAGAGCCAGATACCTCTGCCAGTTTAGATGTTGATTCCACTAAGTAATTTCCGCAAGAGACCTCATTATCAAATGGTTAATGTACTGTGCATTTGATTATAGATATCTGCTCAGGCAACCTTATGAATTGCCACAAAGTGCCTACAAAGGCATACTTCTGTATAGGTACTTCTGATGATGTCAGTAAGCCAAACTGCTTTTACAACTAGCCAAAATAGTGTGAAACCCCAAATGCATATTGGGAATTTTTGCATATATTTTCTGTTTGTTGCTCTGACAGTTTGCACACATGCATCAGAGAAACCAGTTCAGCTAACTGAGCTGAAATTAGATTGGACCGTTTCTCATGTTTAACCACATCTCCTAGTACAGTCACTGCATACATTGCCAACAGCTGACCATTTTTGTCTCCAGAACAAGAACCACGCAGGAAATATATGACTTCAGTGTTGTGTTTGTTGGTATCTGAGAAATCCATCCAAGATGTCAAGAGGTAATCAGTAACGACCACACCGACATGTGACTCACTATAATCTGGTTCTCTATCTGATGGATTTGGGAGCACAGTTGCCAGATTCAGCACAGGCTATCAGATTAGATCAATTTTAGAGGAATGGTAAAGCAATACCTCACGTTTGTTCTATTGGGACTCAGATATGTGTTGTGTTTTGTCTTAAAAAAAATAAGGCAAACAGTGAAAGGGGAACTGATACTTCTAAAGGGGATCCCAAAAGTATGTTTTCACAAACCTGTACTGCTAACGCTGAAGCAACTACTGAGCAGAGACTTGGTGGCATTGCTGCAGTTTCCGGATCTAATTCCTTGCTATAGCATGTATTGGTTCTTTGATGCTGACCACGTGTTTGTGTTAATACTGCTTATGCAAACACATTTCTGTCTTGACAATAGACACTGAAACTCTTCTTACATTCAGGGAGACCTAAAGCTGGTGCTTCAGCTAAAGCTTTGTTGCTAGAGGCAAATGCTTCTTCCGCCTCTTGTGTCCACTGGAGCTCTTATGGCGTATTAACCTTTGTAGTGTAGAAGTTTAACTATTTCATTAGCTGCAGTAACCCACCATACCCAAAAAGGCTTTAATCTTTGCGATATTTTGAGGTTTAGGGATCTCCTACATCACTTCTTTCTTGGAGAGAGCTATACATCTTGCCCTAACATAATATAGTGTCCTGGTAGTGTACATTTTCATTACATAACTGCAACCTCTGTTTGAATGCTGTGTGCCCTTCATTTTCAAATGGGGTCAATAACACATGGATCTCTTGTTTGCAGCATCATATATTGTGGAGGCTAGCAATAAACCATCAACATACTATACCAGCACTGACCCTTCTGGTAACTCAATGTCATTCAAATCTTTCTTGAGCTGTTTTGAGAGCAATATAGGTGATTATGTATAGCTATGGGGAAGCCTTGTCCAACTATACTGAATTCTGCAATAAAAAATGTAAATACAAACTGGCTTTCTGTGTGCATTGGGATACACAGGAAAGCAGAGCAAAGGTCTTCCAGAGTAAAGTGTAAAACAGTCAGTGGAATGCAGGATATGATAGTCGCTGGGTTGGGTAGCACTTGGAGGGAATAACTATGGAATTTGAATCCCTTAGATCTTGAACACTTCTTTAAACATTCACAGAATGAGAGTGTTACAAGGACTAGACGAACATACTATTGCATTGCTTCAGCAGGGACTCTATTAATGGCACTAAAACCTCTTAGTCTTCTGGCTGCAAAGAGTCTTGCAGAATATGCAGCAATATTACAGATCGATGTATCTTAATGTCAACAGGTTTAGCATTCCTGATGCACACTACTTTGCTGTGAAATAACCACAGGCATTTGGAAATGGCTTCAATCAGTTCTTCCAGGGCTGATGACCAGTTATTATATGAACACATGTTTTGGTTTCTCTTAGAGGATATATAAAGTAGCCAAGGCTTCTTCTGTGTTCTTACTAAGAACAAATAGGAACACTATATCTGGAGCTCAGTAAATTGTGCAGTTTAACACAGATGACAGGTCCCTCCCTAACTGGCTAATGGGTGATGAAGAGCTAAGGAGGAAATCATGTGTGTCAGTGATCAGTCCTAAAGTGATAGATACTGACCTAGAAATGTGGAGTGGAAGTAGGGTGATGGAGATGCCGAAAGCTTATACTGTTTCAGGGGACAAAGGGACATCTCTGAAGAAGGCAGTCTGAATCATTGACTGACCGGCTCCCATAGCTAACAAACAAGAGATTGCTTTCCCATCAACTTTGCTCTGTACATTAATCTCACCCTGGGCTACCGGCATCAATGCAGACATAGTGAGGTGTTCACTGAGACTTTCACAGTATTGTTCTTTCCTCTGATGATTCTGATTTGGTTTGTTCAGTATGAATTTCAGTGTGTTAGGGTTGGTAAAGTACCCTCTCTGTGACGGGGAGGAGGATTGTCTTGCTGGGGACTGTATGAGAATGTATTCTCACAGTGCCCTAGCTGCTTGCAATAGTTACAGAGCATAGGATAAATGCACTCCCCAAGTTGATATTTTTCTGCGGGTGCACCTCTTTTCCTCCCCTTGCATCTTCCACCAAAGTCACCTCTGAACCCACCTCTGTCCACCGGTAGCCCTGCAGGCTATTTTTGTCTCACTACACAATGTATTTGTATCCGAGCTTAGAACTTGAATTATAGACAGAAGATTGCAGAATTAGGGATCATCCATTGTGCAGTGTCATCTTACTGACACCTAACCGCTGTGTGAACACTGCCTTCAATCGTCTAAGTAATCAGCTGGGCATTCTCACATGGTTTGCCTACTATAACCTACCTTTCCCAAAGCTGTGTTTCTGGGGCATGATTCATTCATGGCAGCTATGATTCTATTCAAAGCATGTTCTAGCAGGTCTCATATCCCTGGGTCTGACGCTGGTCATTGGGTCCTGTAGCATGAGTCTCTGTCTAATTTTGGAAGCATAGCTCTCCTCTTGAGCTGGGTCATGTCAGCCCTGGCAGGATTGTAACATTGAATTACCTCTTGGAGCTCTTCAATCAAATGCTTGAACTCCTCCTGGATCTTAGGGAAATCTTTGGCAGAATTCCCCAAGTCACCTGGCGTCAGTTGAACATGTACTGTCACATATTGGTTGTCATCTGCATCATCTCCTTTCTTTCCAGGGGCCGTAGGTTCACCCAAATGCCTATTACTTCCCCTTGCTCGTTATCCCTGATCAGAGATAATACAAACTATGGGTGAGACTTTGTAATCTTCCAAGCACTTCTGCCTAAGGGACCCTTGAAAGGTCACATTGTCCAACCCATAGTTTGTTCCCTCTCTTGTCATGGATGAAGATAAAAAGGAAGCAATAGATATTTGTGCAAATCTACAGCCCATGGCCCTGCTCAAAACAGGAAACTGAGGTATATGCACGCTCGTGGAGTGTTGATAAACCACCAGTATCGTAGGTAGTTGAGTCAGCACAACTGCCGTTAAAGCAATCTCCAGAGGCCAGAACGACTGCGTGTACCCCCAGAAGAGACGGTGTATGCACATTGGTAAACAAGTCAATAAAATCCTCTGTGATTTGCTCATTCTTATTCTCATCTATAATTTTTGGACAAATTAGCGGCATAACTCAACTGTTTTCTATAGGCCTGATTGCTTAAGTGTTTGTTTCAATCCTCGAATCCCCTTAATTTTTAAAGCATTTTGTCACTCCAAGGCTTCCTTATCCCAAGTGGCAAAAGCCACCACAGTTTCAACATGTTTTCCCTTTTTCAATTCTAATGTACTCTTTAATACTGATAACCATTCCAAATGGAAGGTTTCTTCAAGTGGGAACTGCTTTTGTCTATTCTCCCATGTGAAATTGCAGCAGGCCTTGATATACTTGCACATGGCACTGCTGTACCGAACAAACATGTAGTTAGCAGGGGTGCACTCAGCTTTTTATGGCTCCTGCATTGACTGAATCATGCACATGACTATCCTAGCTTATTCAAAACGCAATGTGCCCCTGTTCCACCTAACTATGACTTCACTTTCTATGTGATAGTGAGACTCGAAGGGGATAAAAAAAACAGAGATTTTGCGGATTGGTTCTGAACACTATCTCTACACACAGCCCATATGACCCTGTTTAATTAATAGGGGTACTCTGTGGCCTTTTTCTTTTACCTACATTTGAATAATCACACTCCAAAACTGTTTACCAGACCAGAATAAATATACTATTCCATATACCATACATATTAACTAGGTAACCAGAATGACCATGCAGGAGAGCAGGTCTACAATACCCAGAAGCAGCATCATACCCGCAGTAAACAGACTTCTCAATGCCAATCTGATCATCAGACACTACTCTACCCAGTTCCCTGGATCAACCCATGATACCATGATGTTGTGCAATGTCACTTTTCTGAGGTTAATGGAACCATAGATGGCCCAATAAATATAGCACCTCGGCAAGTCACTTCCATTACATTATGTACCTGTACAGTTCTGATCATCAGTATCAACCTCACTTCTCCCCATCTGCTATCAATCCTCCTCAGGTCCTCAAGTCCATTGTGGGTGTCACCAACAGGAAAGTTAGCAAATAGCTTCTTGTCTCCAGAGATCCAGTCTTGGGCTTACCTTCACACTCTGGGAGGTATCTGGGTGAACTACCTTTGGGTCATACACATTTAAAATAATGGTTTGTAGTAAAGCTGAAGAGAAAGCAAAGACCTAGAATTGAGTGTAACTGGTGACAAGGAGTGATATGGTCACCCATCTGAAACCTCTGGTGGAAGTGCAAGTAATAGGTGCCCGTTTCAGCTGCAGTAAACACTCTCTATATGACCACAAGTAGAACTGCACATGTGTGCCTATCAATGACCAAATGTCTATAGAATTACATACAGGTGACTTCCAGTATCTACTGCTTTATGGACTACCATCCAGAATACCCAGCAGCAATTTGAATATCAATAAAATGATTCTGATGTCAGGTTATGAAACCATTGATAGGGTCTATGGCTTCTTGAAATCACAGATCAGGTGCCTTCAACAAATGGGAGGGGTCACACATGTACATCTTTAAAAAGTCATAGTGTGCTGCATGCTACACAGAATATGCATTAGCTGTCTTGTTGCAATGCATATTTAACATGAGGGTACCCTGTATAATGGGTAAAATAGGGCAAGTCAATACTATTGTAACATGGGGTAATCCTAATAGATAGTTTCTGAAATGATTTTGGCTCTATTCTTTCATCATCCTTGCATGATATATCAATTTTACATCCCTATCGGTTGGCATTAATACCAATAAAATAAATGCATTGTGAGTCATGTAGTTAATTATTTCAGTTTTTTTGTTTATTTGGCTGGTTCTGTTCACAACTTAAGTGCTACAGGTTTGTAGAGTCTAATTCCTGTGACTCCTTGGATATTTTCATAAGACTTTTACGTTTTTATATACATAAGGCAAAACATACATATATTCAAACAAAACACATACGTAAATATACTGTGAAGTAGTAGCATGAAAATCAAACAAAAGTGCAAAGTGACATTCATGGACAAGTCATGGAGTGGGATAGATGAAGTCTCTCCGTCATCTATTCAGGTGCAACTGCACATTTTGCAGATAGTTCAGAGTTAATTGTCCCTTTTTGGCATGGCTCTTAAGCTATGGAGGGGAGAGTTCTGCTGCCTTTGCGGACATTCACTATAATAATAAGATTCGATTTGTGGAAGAACCTGGAGTGGTGTCAGTTGTATAGAATCAGCCACACATCGCTTATTCCTGCAGTTGTGACAATTTCTATACAGCTCCAGGAAGCCGTCCAAAGTCATCAAATCAGGCTCAGGAACATCACATGCAGGCTGAACCTGTAAAGTGATTGCTGACCCAAAGCCTGCATGCAGCGGATATTGAGGTTTCTACACCCCCCCCCGCTAGCTGTTGTCACTGCCGCCGGCAACTGGCGTTTGTGGCGAAGGTGGAAACAAGGACGCCATTGAAATGTTCCATTACGTCCCTCCTCGCCTACCAGACTCGGTCTAGTTGTTTTCAAGATGGCCGCCGCCGTTTGTATATCTCATTCGGCTGCCGGCGGCTCGGCGCGTTGCAACTGTGTTCATTCCTCACCCTGTTGCTTGCGTTAGTATCCCATCTGATAGTCTGCCTTGCTATCACGTCTTCCCTACTCTTCCTGTTTCTTCTCCTCCTCCCGTTCCCTATGGGCCCCCCCCCCTTCTTTGGATCCTGTGTGCCTTCTCCTGTGTTTTGTTCCCGGCCTGATTTTTCTGCTGGGATTTCTTCGCTCTAGGATTCTCTATCTCCCGGATATTCCGTTCACTCTTGTCTTCCATCCCGAGGGGTACCCTCCTGTAAACCGCCTTATTCATCTCCCTTGATTAACGGAATCACACCGACCTTACTATTTCCTGGATTTTCGGCGAAGGACCATTCAACTTACTACTGTGCCGACGACTTCCACAACCTTCACGACTATATACGATCTAGGGGTTTTTTGCCGTTCCAGTGGCTTTTTCCCCTCTGGCTGTCGCGGAGGGGAGTCTCCGTGGGTTTTCTCTGTCTGTGAGTCACGGTGGCTTCTTTCCGAGGTAGACCATATCTTCTAAAAAAGAAGAAGCCGTACATTGGACTTACCCGCCGGAAGAAACTGGACTATTCAGGTGAGGAGGAAGAGATTGGGGAGGGTCGTCTATCGAGTGAAGACGAAGATATAGCTGATCACCTAGCAAGTCCCGTAGTCCATAGAGTCAGTCCTGATAGTTTGCAACGCCAAAAAGAAGACATGGCTACGCCACAACAACTGCAAGAGCTGGTGACAGCTGTCCAAACCCTCAACGTAGAAGTCCAAACACTAAAAGCTGACAACGTGGCGCTCCAACAAAGAGTAGCTGCAAGAGAACAACAGACAACTGATCTACCCCCACTACCCCTGGTGTCAGGTAAATTCGACGGCTCGGAAAGAAAGGTTAAGGAATTCCTGGAAGCCTGTAATATTCATTTCACCTTCCGCAGAAATGCTTTTTCCACGGATCATTCCAAGGTGGGTTTCATGATCACGCACATGACGGGAAACGCCTTGGCATGGGCTACTCCATTGGTATCCCTATCAGACCCAGTGTTGCAGGACTATGCGGCCTTTAAGGAACTACTGCGACACACCTTTTTGCGAACCGAAAGCTCACATGTGGCTAGCGAAGACTTGTTGGATGTGCGTCAAGGGAGTACCGACTTACTATCCTATATCTCCACTTTCAAGAAACTCGCTGCAGAGGCAGGTTGGCAAGAGCAGGCCCAGTATGCCATATTCCGCCGGGGCTTGCGAGAAGATCTCAAGGATGAGCTTGCCCGGATCCCGCGCCCAGAAACCTTTTTAGATCTTCAAACTGCAGTTCTAAGAATAGATTTCCGCCTGACGGAACGAAGAAACGAAAGGAAAAAGGTTTGAGGTCCGCATTCTTTCTCGGATATACCCCCGCCTCCTCCTCACATGGATCGTGTCCCGCCAGAGATGAACCCATGCAGGTCGGAAGCACCAGATCTCCATTGACTGCCGAAGAAAAGAAGAGGAGACGTGAAGGGAACCTTTGTTTATATTGTGGAGCCGCCAACCATCTGTTGAGAGACTGTCCCGATGTGCCCCCAAGGAGATCGGGAAACGACCGCCCTCGATAATCAGTGGAACAGACTATCGAGGGGCTACACCTTGTTCCTACACTACACTTTCTGTGGCCTCATCTCAGATGAGTGATGATGTGCGTCTCATGGTGATTGCCATAAAACTCCGCTTCCGGAAGAGAGAGGTAGAGACGCAGGCTCTACTGGATTGTGGGGCGGCTGGAAACTTCCTTGACACCTTTTGGGCTGATAAGGTGGGTCTGCTAAGGATTGAAAAAAAGGAGGACCAAAAGGTTGAAGGAGTGGACGGTACACCCCTATGTTCAGGACTGATTACTCACACCACCGAAGAGATTCAAGTGTCCATTCACCAGCATTCTGAAATCATACAGTTCGGCATTATACGGGCGGCCCACTTCCCTGTCATCTTAGGAATTGGGTGGCTCAGGAAACACAACCAGACGGTGGATTGGTCTAAGAATCTACTAAGTTTCCATTCCGCTTTTTGCCTACGAGAATGTCTTCCAGAACCAACATTCGCAACTGTCAAGACCATGTCTGCTGTGGAAAGCAGTTCCACCCATTGCATACCGGAATGTCTTTCAGAATACAATGAAGTCTTTCAGGAGCAGACCCCCATTAGACTTCCTCCACATCGCCCAGAGGATTGTGGTATCGACCTAGTGCCACAAGCATTGGTCCCCTTTGGGAAGATGTATTCCCTCTCTGTATCAGAGAAGGCTGTACTCCGATCTTACCTTGATGATAATTTAGCAAATGGACTCATAAGACCTTCCAAATCCCCCGCTGGGGCCTCGCTGTTTTCATTCCCAAACGGGACACCAAGGAGCTGCGGCCCTGTATCGACTATCGGGGGTTAAACAGAGTGACCATAAAAGATTGATACCCTATGCCTATCATATCAGAGATTCTAGAGACTGTCCAAGGTTCTGTTGTGTTTACTAAACTTGATCTACGGAATGCGTATCATCTACTCCGCATAAGAACAGGAGATGAGTGGAAGACGGCGTTTCGCACTCCCTATGGGTTGTTTGAATACCAAGTCATGCCGTTTGGCCTAGTCAATGCACCATCCATTTTCCAGAGATTCATGGACCGATTGTTTTCCGACCTTCTGAACCTTAACACAGTGGTTTACCTGGATGACATATTAGTCTTTTCACGGAGCCAGGAGGAACATACTCGACATGTAAAGGAAGTTCTGCACAGACTACAACAACACAGTCTTCTGGTAAAACCTGAGAAATGTGCATTTGCTCAATCCTCATTGTCTTACTTGGGATTTATCCTATCCGACAAAGGGATTACTATGGACCCAAGGAAGGTAGATGCCATCTTGTCATGGCCGTCGCCTTCTTCAGTTAAGGATATTCAACGTTTTCTGGGGCTGGCGAATTTCTATAGGAAGTTCATTCCGAGTTTTTCTTTACTCACTCTTCCTATTACATCCCTTCTCAAGAAATCCACAGGTCCGTTCATCTGGTCAAATGAGGCTGAAGAAAGCTTCCTCAGCTTAAAACACAAGTTCTGTTCAGCTCCTATCTTGAAACAACCAGATCAATTACTACCCTTTATTCTGGAAACTGACGCTTCTGCAGCAGCCGTAGGTGCTGTTCTTCTTCAGAGAGCCAAGGACTTAGAACATCCGGTGGCTTACTTCTCAAAGACTTTAAATCCTAGCCAACGCAACTACTCGGTCATAGAGAAGGAATTACTTGCTATGAAGTTGGCATGTGTGGAATGGAGGCATTTGCTCCAAGGGAGCCTACACCCGTTCCAGATACGAACAGACCATAAAAATCTGCAAATACTCAAGCAGCAAGAGTGTTATAACACCCGTCAGGCCAGATGGGCTCATTTTTTCGCCCAGTTTGATTTTGTCATCACATTCATCCCTGGCTCTCAAAATCTAGTTGCCGATGCTCTCTCCCGCAGGGACGATGTTATCTTCCCGTACAGAAAGGAGTTTATGTTTCCTCGTACCCGGATCATATCTACAGTGTCTAACTTCTTGGAAGAAGTACGAGGAGCCTGTCTCCAAGAACCTACTCTCAATATGGGAAATCAACCAGTCACCACTAAGGACGGGTTGCACTTTATCCGTGGAAGACTGTTTATTCCTTCCAATAATCTCAGAAGACGAGTCACTCAGTGGTGCCACGATTCCAAGACTGCAGGTCATCGAGGAGTACGAGGGACTCTGGAACTTCTCCAAAGAGCTTTCATCTGGCCCAACATGAAGGCCGACACTCAAGCCTATGTCCAATCCTGTATGGTGTGTCTACAAAGCAAATATTCCACCTCGAAACCGATGGGGCTGCTACAACAGGAACCGGTTCCACCTGGTCCCTGGAAATGCATTTCTACGGATTTTATTGTGGAGTTGCCGGTTTCCCGAGGATGTACCTGCATTATGGTAACCGTAGACGCCTTCTCGAAACTTGCACATTTCTCTCCATTGACAAAGATCCCGTCCGCCTCGATCATGGCTGACGTATTCCTCAAGGACATATTTAGGTTACATGGGCTTCCTCAAAAAAACATTTCAGACAGGGGGAGCCAGTATACCTCCAGATTCTGGTCAGCATTGTGCAGTTCATTGGGCGTTGAGAGAGCTCTTTCGTCGGGGTTTCACCCCCAAACAAATGGACAAACCAAGAGGCTAAACGGTACCTTAGAGCAATACTTAAGGTGTTTCATCAATAAACAGCAGGACAATTGGGTGGACCTGCTTCCCACAGCAGAGTTTGCATATAATAACGCTGTCCACACGGCTACAGGAATTAGCCCATTCTTTTGTACCTACGGTTACAACCCGCAGTCCATAGTTCCAAGTTTCTGGGAGGAAACTAACATTCCTTCTTTGGAGAACAACCTTGTGCAGATCAAGGAGGCCCACGACACAGCCCGTCAGAGCCTCTCTAAGGCTAGCAGTCGTTACAAAGAGCAAACCAACAAACACCGGAGTCAAGTTCCTGCCTGGGACAAGGGTTCAAGAGTCATGCTGTCCACCAAGTTCCTTCCTCGATGGGTTCGGCCTTCTAAGCTGTCACCCCGCTACATCGGACCCTTCGAGATAACTTCTAAGATAAATCCTGTGGCTTTCCGCCTAAAGTTGCCAGAGGGACTTAGACGGATTCATCCCGTGTTTCACTCATCTCTCTTACGCCCCTTTGTGCCAGATACTCGGAAACAAGCATCCCACAAGCTGTGGACTTTGCCAGTTCCCGCTTCCGATGAATATGAAGTATCTCAGATACGGGACTCCCGTTATCATCGGGGACGTCTTGAGTATCTCGTTCATTGGAAAGGGTATCCCTCCTCAGAAGACACCTGGGAACCGCAGTTCCATATTCACTCTCCTCAACTATTACACAAGTTCCACCGACTACATCCAGAAAGGCCGGGAGGGAGAAGCCTTCGGAGGGGGCATACTGTCACTGCCGCCGGCAACTGGCGTTTGTGGCGAAGGTGGAAACAAGGACGCCATTGAAATGTTCCATTATGTCCCTCCTCGCCTACCAGACTCGGTCTAGTTGTTTTCAAGATGGCCGCCGCCGTTTGTATATCTCACTCGGCTGCCGGCGGCTCGGCGCGTTGCAACTGTGTTCATTCCTCACCCTGTTGCTTGCGTTAGTATCCCATCTGATAGTCTGCCTTGCTATCACGTCTTCCCTACTCTTCCTGTTTCTTCTCCTCCTCCCGTTCCCTATGGGCCCCCCCCCCCTTCTTTGGATCCTGTGTGCCTTCTCCTGTGTTTTGTTCCCGGGCTGATTTTTCTGCTGGGATTTCTTCGCTCTAGGATTCTCTATCTCCCGGATATTCCGTTCACTCTTGTCTTCCATCCCGAGGGGTACCCTCCTGTAAACCGCCTTATTCATCTCCCTTGATTAACGGAATCACGCCGACCTTACTATTTCCTGGATTTTCGGCGAAGGACCATTCAACTTACTACTGTGCCGACGACTTCCACAACCTTCACGACTATATACGATCTAGGGGTTTTTTGCCGTTCCAGTGGCTTTTTCCCCTCTGGCTGTCGCGGAGGGGAGTCACCGTGGGTTTTCTCTGTCTGTGAGTCACGGTGGCTTCTTTCCGAGGTAGACCATATCTTCTAAAAAAGAAGAAGCCGTACATTGGACTTACCCGCCGGAAGAAACTGGACTATTCAGGTGAGGAGGAAGAGATTGGGGAGGGTTATCTATCGAGTGAAGACGAAGATATAGCTGATCACCTAGCAAGTCCCGTAGTCCATAGAGTCAGTCCTGATAGCTGTATGTACTAGTACCTGCTTCTAGGAGCATAGTGCCTCCATGTGCAGTGATGAAAGCTGTTCATTGTTAGTCATTATGCATGTCCATTTCACAGAATGGAAAATTGCCAGGTGGTGTTAAGCTGCAGGATCAAACTCAGGCTCCTGGCAGATGTTGCATGGGCCAATACCTTGATGAGCATGTGGGTGATGATAGTGACGTTTCTGTGTGAAATGGGGGTTCTCTAGGACAAGTAGATCCACATAAACATCACTCCTATTGTCATCATCACTTGCAACTGACATCCCATAATGATAGTGACAAGGTTTATGCTGACACAAATTGCCACCCGCAGGCCATTCTATATCTTCTATCACCTCCACCCTCAGCTCCACAGGGGAAGCCCGACTGAGTTTCAGAAGGCCGGCCATCCCATTTGACACCAAGATCAGACGACTCATAATGTCCCTTGGGTTGGAATGGGCAGGTAATAGATGTCCCTTTAGCAGTCAATTCATGGGCAGGCAGATTGGTGATTATGTTTCCTTTCCTGGGTTCCAGCCAGTCCTCTTGGGCAGAGCACCAGGGTCATCTACACCAGGGGCCAGTGCACCTTTGGTGGTGGGTGTAGTTGAGGTGGCAGCGTTGGCAGGACAGCCATGGTAGTGACAGCAGTGGTGATACAAGCATGATCACTGTACCTTCTGGTTTGGCCAGCAGAATTCCCATCATTAAGAACTTAGTCCCTAAGGACAAGCAGAGGGATCACAGTTAATTACCTACCAGAATGAAGAGAGAGTATACTGTAAGTCATGTCATTTGGGATCCATCTGTATATACTGCTATATGAGGCATACATTGCTCTCTGACCTCTGCCCCAACAGGGTAAAGTGAGTGGTGGTCCTGGATACTCTAATGTACTAACACACCAGGCAATCACATGCACTGTTCCTTCTTGGCAATGCTGATGTGCTCTCTCCCTGTAGTGACTTTTTGCTTTGATGGTGGCTTGTATAGGGTATCTTGGGTAGGAATACTTTAAGGAGGTGAATGTTTGTTGCATACAGTGAGCATGCAATAGCTTACAGATCTGATGTTGTGTCAACTAAGGTCAGCATATTACATAACCCAATCTGGTTCAATGGAGGGTGATATTCTAGATGTCAGTGTTGATTTATGAGACTTCCCAATAGTCTACACAAGTGGAACACATTTATAATATGCTTATAACATGTCAGTATGCCTTTGTGTCCTGTATGAGAATTGTCCCTTATGTTCAACACCATCACACTTTTAACAACCTTACATGCTCACTAGCAACATATGTTGAATAGGCAATCAGTGACTATACATTATCTGGGCTAGTGCTACACACTGGGAAATATAAATGCATCCCTCAGACAGAGCGACAGTTCAGTGGAGCATGTCATTCAAACTGTCAATCCACTATGGATAGAGGATTGCCCCAGGCAACTCTGTAACTCTCCCTGCCCCTTGGGCTGTTGTCACCGTCGACTTTATGCTCACCCTTAAATTACACTGATGGTTTACCCCGCACCATTTTTTCCTGATGACACTTCCCCCCACTGCCTACAATATTTGTTGTTCTATGCCTTCCCCCTGTGGATGTCCTACTGGCCCAGCGATTTCTCATGATATCATATGATATATGATATGATATGATATATGATATGATGATATGATATTTTATTTATATCACACCCATACACAAGTGTTTCAGAGCAGAAAGAGGCAAGGGAAGGTTACAAGGGAGGACAAAACAATGATCTTACTAGGCCCAGTGACATTGAGAACATGCAAGTGCAGGGGAGAGGGAATGGGGGAAAGTGCAAGGGGCAGGGGAGGAGTGGGAAGTGCTGAACATGAGATCAAAACAAGAGCAGGTAGTGCGGCCAGCAGGAGGCAAGTGCAAAAATTAAGCACAGACAACAAGTGTCAAATAATTGTGGGTAAGGGGACTGTATGGTAGCAGATACAGACTCAAGTGCAGAAACGTGCCAGGAGGCAGTGCGGCTGGGTGGGCAGAGTTCTGGGCCCGAATTCAGAGGGTAGCTGGGTGCCCAGTGCAGAAATAGAAAAGACCAGCAGGGTAGAGGAAGAAAGAAGGCAGAAACAAAGAGGATGGTCTTGAGGTGCTTCCGCAATCAAAGATGATTCTCCTTAAGTTTCAGAGAGGCAGGGAGTCTGTTCCAGAGGGAGGACCCGGCCGAAGAAAGAGATCTACCACCAATTTGTTGTTTGGAGAAGCGACTGACCATGAGGGAGCAGGAAGGTATTTTCGAAGGGAAAGTTGAAGGTATTGCGGACCCAACCCCCAGAAGGCCATATGGACAATGCAGAGGGTCTTGAACTAACTTAATCCTTGCAGCCACTCTGAGCCAGTGAAGAGATTTCAGGTCTGGAGAGATATGATTCCTAGGCTTGAGGCAAAGGACAAGCCTTGCATTTCTGTTCTTGATGAATTGCAGAGGGCGAACAGTGGTAACAAGCAGATTTAGAAAGAGACTGTTGCAGTAGTCCAGCCTAGAGAGAACCAGAAATCTAGAGACAGTAAGCTTCTGGGGGAAGGCGAGGAAAGGAAGAATACCCCTGAGGAGGTGCAGTTAGTATTTTGACTTTTTAGAGACTTCGGAGATGTGAGCAGAGAAGGAGAGTGTGCAGTCGAAAATGACCTTGAGGTTCTTAGCCTCACAAGTGAGAGAAGGAAGAGGGCCAAGGGAGGCCGGTCAGAAAGTGACAGGATAGGAAGGTGCAGGAGTGCTGATGAGGAGGATTTCTGTTTTACTGGCATTAAGGCAGAGGTGGTTGGCAGCACACCATTCCTGGATTGCAGACAGACAGTCAGAGATGAGAGAGGGATAGAGGTGGCAGAGGGAGCCTGAAAATGAGCTGAGTGTCATCTGCATAGCACTGAAAGTTGGAGCAGAGAGCAGCAATTCAGTGGGCAAGGGATGCTAGGTATTGGTTGGTTGAAGAGCCAGGGAGAGAGGTTAGACCCCTCGGGAACACCACAAGTAGAGAGTGAGATAGAGGAAAGAAAGGATCCAAGTTGGACCTGAGAGGGTTGATCAGAGAGGAATGACGTCAGCCAGGCCAGGGCCTGGTCATTGATACCAAGGTTATCATGGAGTCGGTTGAGCAGGATGGCATGGATGACCGTATAAAAGGCCGACGATAGATCGAGAAGGATGAGGACAGAGTTGAGATTAGAATTACGATTAGAGAGCAGGTCTTCACAGATGTTCAGGAGAGGAGTTTCCCTGCTTCTGGCAGCTCTGAAGCCAGAATGATGTCATGGCGGCAACCAGCAGAATCAGTGTGGAGGTTAAGCTGGGAGCTGGCCAGCTTTTCCAGGAGTCTGCCCAGGAAAGGAGTGACAGAGATTGGGTGACAGGTAGCCGGGCAGGAGGGGTCGGCTGTGAGTTTCTTGAGATCATGTTTGATGCTAGCTTGTTGATCACAAGACTGAACATGAGCACCAGTGTATTTGAACCTGTCTCTTCCTCTACTGCACAGGACTTCCCTCCAACATGCTTTACTGTGTGGTGGACAATGCACAACGAGAGGCAGGTGTAGGGCAGAGGTTTGCTTTGTACGAACAGTTTACATTTCACTGTATGCAAATTTGTCAGGAAGTTGGGTGGTGGGATTGGTATAGATGTTTGAGCATGTTATGAACAACTGATGAATGGCTCCCCAGTGGCATGTTCCAACAGGAATGAGTGCCACAATGGAGGTGTTATTGCTTTCTGGATAAGGGTTGTGTACATGATGTGTTGGCCCCCTGCATTCTGGAGATGGAAGTCTGCTTACATGTGACAGATTTGCAATCCTAACTTGGATGTAGGTGAATCCAGATATACAAGTCTCCAATTATGGACATGTGGATTTGGCCAACCGTGCCATCTTCCACATGGTCAGTGCATGTCAGCATGTATGCACATGTAGTGTGTGTGTATATATTCACTTTGAGATTTTGGCGATGGAGCACACATGTGCCTCTAGACCACAGCCAGTTCTAGAGTTACAGCCACCTCCTCCTCCAACGAGAACAGGGCCAATTGTGGCACAATTCCCCCTCCTATTGCCATAGTCACCTTTCAGCACTGCAGAACTAGGGTCCTTTGAGGTCATTTCAACCCTTGTAGACATAATACACATTTGTGGTTGGAAAGACAATGCTGTAACCTTTCAAACTGTGCATTGCTATAGCTGCCTTTTCTGCACTGCTTGTCTTGATACTATGGGCTCCAAATAGGCACATTACCGCCATGATTGTTTTATTGGGTGAGTTTCTCCTTGCTATTATTCATTGGTGTCATTTGCCTCCAGAGCCCACACAACAACATTGTTGGCTTTCTTTTGATGGATGGGAGCCAGAAAGCTGGAATACAGGAGGTTTCATATTTTCAAAATGGGCAACACAGTGAATGTTGTCCTTGTGGGGTAAAAGTAGTATTTTCAGATATACCACCAGCTGTGACAGTATTTGTAATAAAAGGCCTCCAATGGTGACAGTATGTTTGTTTATCTCTGGTAGTAATGGCATTTTCATTACTGTTATAAGTGCTGTGAGCTGGCACTGCTTTTAATTGGTGAATGGTAAGTATTTTAGATTTCTTGGATATGACTTTCTTTAATTCCAAATAACTGTGGGTGGGGGTGCAGACCCACTAATTTGTGCCTCCATGCAGGGCAGCCAAACTTGAAAGAGATATAAAGACCTAGGCTGTTTAGCCTTCGGTGTTGGTTACGCACCCTAATATCCACTATGTGGTTATATTCTCTTGCTTAACAATTAAACTTACATTTAGATTTCTCCACGTAGTTCTTTTTTTTTTTATAAAGAATCAATCTTAATTCTTTTGATCTCTAAGTATTGATAAGGTTTCATATTCAAAACATTCCATGCAGATGCAAATCGTGGCAATGAATTTCGGCCTAATTATTGTCCTTCATCAGGACCTATAATTCTCATCTGATCAATTATTTGCAATCATCAACAAATTCAACCCAAAATGTGATTCGTCATCCAATAATATGAATTGATGTTTTATTAGAACAACGCAATTGTGAGTTTTGCATATCAAAATAATTGTATCCACCATTGTTGTAAAATGCATTAGGCCACAAGACATAACAACATCCACAACATATAGAAAATTGGAAAACATAGAAAAAACAAATGTCAGAATGGTGCATTATGACACACTTTTCTCATACATACATTTTATTCTAGTGTGGATTTGTGCTTAGGATTGAAATATCCCTCATAACCACGTCCATTGGTCTGTATGTGACGTTATTCTCCCGGGTGATTTCCTTTCTTGTTAATAGATGTGTGTTATAAACCCCTTTGAATCAGCCCAGTTGAAATAGACCTAAGTGATTCTCTAGTAAACTTATGTTGAAGCTTATTAAACTGCACCTGTCACCACGCTTTGAACACAGGATGGGTGTTGCATGCTCACTCAGTAAGAGTTCCATGTTGTGCTAGCTGACCTGTCTTCGCTCAACAGAGCAGAGTGGCATTCTGCCGAGATTCTGTTAAAAATATTGTGAATAAGTCACGTGTTCCTTTATAAGTGATGCTACAAGACTGGCAAGATCTGAGCTCTACTTACCGCTATTCAATATAGCGTGTTCTAATCTCATGCATAAATCATGTGGCTCCGCTCTCTAAAGGAATGTGAATGCTGTAGCAGGATTACCGCTGCTAATGTAAACTTAATGATAGTCATGGTAACACACCATGTTAATCCAAGATGGAGTACTGGTTAGGTTCAATAAGAATTAATAAATTGCCCATCTTGGATTGGCAAACTCATTAATGTATACAACACCTAGGATTGTACAATAACCTTTTGTCAGTTCGTAAGACCGCTTGTGGATCCGTTTATCATAGGATACTTATCTGAATTTATTCACATTACACAGTAACTCCGTGCTGCTAGTCACGCTGTGCAGTAAGTATGAAACCTGTGCATCGGGACATATGACACAAACAATTGTAATCATATAAGTCCAAGTTTTGCAATATCTGGTCATAATTGACACTACATTCTATAGACAGTTCTATAGTTTATATGTAAAGCGATTATAACATAACCATGTGGTCCAGTGTGGAATACCACACCAGGGAATTTATGTATGAACTGTTGATTCAAGACATGTGGTGGTGCCCTGTGCAAGACTATACATCTCTCTAAGCGCTGCCAAGCTTGTGATATAAACACTGAATGCAGTTAATTACCATATTTTCATTGTCGTGATTAATAAGATTAAGTATAAGTACTATAGATCACGGCATCTGGGCGTGTCACATGTAAGAATATATATTAAAGCATGCCTTGATGATTGTGATGAGCACAGAATTCAATAAAGCACCATTAAATTAATATCACAATGCCTAGGTTTAGGCAGGAAATGTGTCTGAGTATAATACCCATGGTCAAAGTCTACATTTGTTTACACATATCGCCATTTACTCCAATACACAAAGTGTGCTGTGCATTGTCATATCGTCACCTATATTTCATAGCCATGTTGTTCTAACTGATGATAGGTGTAATAAAGTGTGGATCTCTCACAGTGCGCCTAGTGGTGGGTCCTCTCGTAATATGTTAAGTGACCCTAAATATTGACCTTTCAGTTGGATCTCCAAGATTAGATAGCCTATGAAAGGAGAATCCTTATCATGGAACTGGTTTAAAACATTGGTATGTGAACATGAGACTATGGGCCTCATTACGCGGTAGGTGGTAAGGGTTTACCGGTACCGGTAAGGGCACCGGTACCGGTAAACCCTTACCACCTTACTACGAGGTCCCTTTGTGGGACCCGACCTTAACGGCTGGTGTAGACCAGCCGTTAAAGTTGGGACCCACAAAGGGACCTTGGTGCTAATTATGGTACCGCAAATTGCGGTACCGTAATTAGCTCCTTCCCCATTCCCATTGAGCCCTATGGGGCAAAAATGGGAATGGGGAATGGCCATGGAGAAAGGGGAAATTACCGCCCCGCCAACCTTGGAATGGGGTGGTAATTCCCCTTTCCTCCATGGTGGTACCGGTATGGTACCGGTGGCAACCATGGTGCTAATAGCACCATGGTTTACCGCATTCTGTGTAATGAGGCCCTATATGTTAGTCCTTCCATCAATCAGGGGAAAATGTCTATGTTATGACTTTCTGCATGATCATAAAAAACAGTTCAGGTCCCATTCCACATTCATTTCGCTAGGGGAAAGTGAATAAAGTCAATCTATCCAGTAAGCTACTCATTGAGCTCTCTTCCTTTTCACATCTTGCTTGTGGTTTTGCATGTTAGTGACATCTAGTACCTGGAACATAAGTTGGGCACTAGTGTGTTCTTTTTCTTAAAAGTGCCCTGCTACTGCTGCAGAGAGATTTTTGTTCCTGATACATGATTTATATGTATTAATTCTTGCACAGATTTTCCTTCCTGTTTCCCCTACGTAGTAAATACCACATGGGCACCTAATGCAATATACTGCATTCTCAGTTAAGCTTGCTG